>NC_045971.1:52541029-52725498 GCF_010909765.2 Amblyraja radiata
AGCATGAGGTGAGGCGCACGCTGCGGGCCATCAATCCAAGGAAGGCTACTGGACCCGACGGCGTCTCTGGACGCGTGCTGAAGGACTGCGCTGACCAGCTGGCTGGAGTCTGTACGAGGATTTTCAACCAGTCTCTGGCCCAGTCCACTGTTCCACCCTGTCTGAAGTCCGCAACCATAGTCCCCTTGCCCAAAAAACCCCACATTTCCAGCCTCAACGACTACCGGCCAGTCGCACTCACACCAGTGGTGATGAAGTGTTTTGAAAAACTGGTCCGGGGTCACATCACATCACTCCTGCCCCGAAGCTTTGACCCCCACCAGTTTGCGTACAGAGCGAATAGATCTACAGAGGACGCTGTAGCCACAGCTCTCCATGCTGCACTGTCCCACCTGGAGCAGCGGGGGAGCTACGTGCGGATGCTCTTTGTGGACTACAGCTCTGCCTTTAATACCATCCTTCCCCACAAACTGGTGGACAAACTGGGGGACTTGGGACTTCCACACTCCACCTGCATGTGGATAAATAGCTTCCTGTCGGGTCGCAGCCAGAGAGTCAGAGTGGGCCATCACACATCCACGGCCCTCAGCCTCAGTACCGGCTCTCCACAGGGCTGCGTGCTGAGCCCCCTGCTCTACACCATCTACACACATGACTGCATCCCCGCCCACCACAGCAACACCATTGTTAAATTTGCGGATGACACTACGGTGGTGGGACTCATCTCCGGGGGGGACGAGTACGCCTACCGGGATGAGGTGGAGCAGCTGACAGTGTGGTGTGGAGAAAATAACCTGCTCCTTAACACCTTAAAGACCAAGGAGATAATAATAGACTTCAGGAAGAATAAAACGGACATGGTACCATTAATTATCGGAGGGGACTGTGTGGAGAGGGTGGCGGATTTCCGCTTCCTGGGAATCCATATTGAGGAGGACCTGACGTGGAGCGTGAACACCTCTGCGCTGCTGAAAAAGGTCCAGCAGAGACTGCACTTCCTGAGGGTGCTCAGGAAGAATAACATCACTCAGAGACTGCTGCTGTCCTTTTATCGGTGCTCCATTGAGAGCCTCCTAACATACTGTGTATGCGTATGGTACACCAGCTGCACAGCGGCTCAGAGGAAAGCGCTCCAGAGGGCCATTGACAACGCCCAGAGGATTGTCGGATGCCCTCTCCTTACCTTGGAGGACTTACACAGTTCCCGCTGCATCAAAAAATCCCAGAGTATTATAAAGGACATTTCCCACCCCGGACACTCCCTGTTTGAACTGTTACCGTCAGGCAGACGGTACAGATCTACAAGGACAAGGACAAACAGACTTAAAAACAGTTTTTACCCCACTGCTATAAAGGCACTAAATGTAGCCGCCAAGGAACGCAGGGGCGATACATACATACATGAAATCGACAGAAGGATGTAGGGCTGGGTGTTTATGCGTGCTATTTTTATGATATTTATTTTAGTTGTTTATCTTTTTAAATATTTTACTTTGTATGTATCGTTAGCTTTAGAAATGTTTGAATGGTGCACTGACTGGCTGACATTTTACAATTTCGTTGTACATGGTTCATGTTACAATGACAATAAAGAAACTATTCTAAACTATTCTATATTCTATTCACCTGTGTCTCGTTATCCCCTGTTAGTCTGTGTATTTAAGCCCTTTGTGTTTTAGTTCTCATTGCCAGTTCGTTGTGTATGTTACTTTGTATCACCTCGTGCCAGCTCTAGAAATCTTTTGACCTTGTTATCTCGACCATTGCCTGTTTTTCAACTACTGTTTTTGCCTGCTCCTTGATTGCACTGTTGCCTCCGTTTTTTGCTTACCTGTGCCGACTTGGACCGATTAAACTCTGAAAACTGATCTGCCCTGTGTCCGAGCCTGCATTTGAGTCCTCCTCCTCGTTCAGTTCTGATATCATGTTTTATTCCTAATGTTTAATGTTTTATGTTTTAAGTCTTAATTGTTTACTGTATGTGGTGTTGTTACCTGCGAGCGGTGTACCAAGGCAAATTCCTTGTATGTGAACATACTTGGCCAATAAACTTATTTATTCATTCATTCATAAGGGATAGGAGTAGAATGAGGTTATTTGGCCCATCAAGTCTACTCCACCAATCAATCATGGCTGATATATCTCTCCCTCCTGACCCCATTCTTCCTCCCTACCCCCACCCTCATTCCCCCATCAGGGTTTTCTACCAGTTCTTGCTGGCAAACGAGCGTCAGGTGGTGAAGGAGATCCGGGATGAATACGTAGACTCCGTCAGCAAGATCTACCTGTCCTAATTCAAGTCCTACAGCAACCGGCTGATGAAAGTGCAGGTCAGAGCCCGTGATGAAGGCAGCCATCGCCGTTGCAAAGTCTTGTGTAATTTGTGTTCTGCTGTCAATGGACCTTGTTCTCCTCCCCAGTATGAAGAGGTCGCTGACAAGGATGATCTGATGGGAGTGGAGGACACGGCCAAGAAAGATATCCTTTACGGTCACAAGGAATAGGAGTGGAATTAGGCCAGTTGGCCCATCAAGTTGACCGCCATTCAATCATGGCTGATTTATGTCTCCCTCCTAACCCCATTCTCCTGCTTTCTCCACATAACATCTGACACGCGTACTAATCAAGAATCTATCTATCTCTGCCTTAAAAAACACCCACTGACTTAGCCTCCACAGCCTTCTGTGGCAAAGAATTCCACAGATTCATCACCCTCTGACTAAAGAAATTGCTCCTCATCTCTTTCCTAAAAGAACGTCCTTTAATTCTGAGGCTGTAACCTCTGGTCCTAGATTCTCCCACTAATGGAAACATCCTCTCCACACCCACTATATCCATGCCTTTGACTCTTCTGTATGTTTCAGTGAGGTCCCCCCTCATTGTTCTAAACTCCAGCGAGTACAGGCCCAGTGCGGACAAATGCTTTGCCAGTGCTGACTGTGTATCCTAACACTGTGCTGCTAACGACAGCCAACTAAACCCTGGTGAACTTCGGTAGTCACAGCTCGGGTATTCCCCTGGTTAAGCATCAACATTTAACCTTGACTGGAGTAACTCAGCGGGTCAGGCAGCATCTCTGGAGAGAAGGGATGGGCGACATTTCGGGTTGAGACCCTTCTTCAGAAGAAGGAGTCTGTAGAACGGTCTCGACCTGAAATGCCACCATTCCTTCTCTCCAGAGATGCTGCCTGTCCTGCTGAGTTACTCCAGCATGTTGTGTCTATCTTCGGTTTAAACCGGCATCTGCAGTTCCTTCCTACACAGTTGACTCACTGCTCAATGCTTCTCCTTCAAGCCGTCGCTGAAGAACAGGAGCATCATCTTCACCCTGGGTAACCGTGGAAACGTGATTGCCTCGTCGGAACTGGAAGCCCCCATCATCGTGCCCCACGCAGCACAGAAGAACGACACTCGGGTAAGCGAGCTACCCCCCCTCCTTTTCCAATCCCTCCCCTTCCAACCCCCCCCCCCCCCCCCCCCCCCCCATCCCCCACTGTCCATTCCCCAGGGTCAAACCAGCAGACGGGGCTGGCAGCACTTAGCAGGTCAGGCAGTGGCCGTGGAGAGAGAATCGATGGCACAGGAGTAAAGTTGCAGCGCCGGAGACCCAGGTTCGATCCCAACTACGGGTGCTATCAAAACAGAGTTTGTACGTTCTCCCCGTAACTGCATGGGTTTTTTTCTGAGTTTGGGGAAACAGCACCTGATATTTTGCATGCGTAGTTTACACCCCAGCGGTCTGATCATTGACTTCTCTAACTTCAGATAGCCCTTGCTTCCCCTCTCTCCATTCCCTTCCCCTTCCCAGTTCTCCCACCAGTCTTACTGTCTCCAACCACATTCTATATCTGTCCCGCCCCCTCCCCTGACATCAGTCTGAAGAAGGGTCTCGTCCCGAAACGTCACCCATTTCATCTCTCCAGAGATGCTGCCTGCCCCGCTGAGTTACTCCAGCATTTTGTGTCTACCTTGGATAAGGAGGAGGAGGTGTCTGAGAGTTGTCGCCTGGCCTCAACTAGACTAGATCTGCCTGACTAGACTAGGTCAGCCAGACAGAGGACCTCGCGCCAGACTACCATGGCACCTCCCTTGTAGACGGGTTGGATAATGTCGGGTTTGATGCAGCCTGTAGAGTGAGCGGAGGGCTGTACATTCAGAGGGGATGAGGTTAGGATAGATAAAGGGGGTGGAAAAGTTGAGACGGTCGACATCACCCCGACAGTTAGAAATAACGAGGTCTTGAGAGAGTAGAAGACCGTCAGGGGGAGTCCAAGAAGCATCAGTCTGAAGGTGGGTCTCGACCCGAAACATCACCCATTCCTTCTCTCCAGAGATGCTGCCTGTCCCGCTGAGTTACTCCAGTATTTTGTACCTTATCTTCTGTGATGTGACGTTACTCTCCTCCCTCCCAGTACCCCTTTGAGAGCCTGTTTCGGAGCCAGCACTACGGCCTTCTAGACAACAGCTGTTGTGAATACCTCTTCCTCTGTGACTTCTTCATCGTGACCGGAAGCTCCGCTCAAGATATCTTCAACGCCATCAAGGGCAAAACCCTCAGCATTGTCTTGGTGAGTTTAAGCAAACTCTGGCCGCTGGTGGAGAGAAATGATTTACCCTTGCATTTGGCCTTCCCCGCGGACAGGCTCGATGCAGGAAAAATGCTCCCCATTTTGGTGGAAGTCCAGAACCAATGGTCACAGTTTAAGAATAAGGGGTAGGCCATTTAGAACGGAGATGAGGAAAACAACTATTTCACCCAGAGAGTTGTGAATCTGTGGAATTCTCTGTCATAGAAGGCGGTGGAGGCCAATTCTCTAGATGCTTTCAAGAGAGAGTTAGATTTAGCTCTTACGGATAACGGGATCCAGAGATATGGGGAGAAAGAAGGAACGGGGTACTGATGTTGGATGATCAGCCATGATCATATTTAAATGGCCTACCCCTTATTCTTAAACTGTGAGCCCTGGTTCTGGACACCCCCAACATGGGGAACATTATTCCTGCATCTGGCCTGTCCAATCCCTACAGTATTGTTATATGTTTCTGTAAGATCCTGATCTGTGAATCAGAATGGTCGGTGTGTAATTCCCCTTCAGAAACACATGGACACCTATGTTGCTGATTGCTACGACAGTATCACCGTTTTCCTGTCGATCCACATCATCCTCCGCTTCTAGATCATGATGACCGACAAGTAAGTGAAGCAGAATGTCCAAACAGCGCCTCATATTTCACTCGGGCAGTTTGCACCCCAGCAGTATGAACATTGATTTCTGAAGAAGGATCTCGACCCGAAAACGTCACCCATTGAGTTTGAAAAAGGGTCTCGACCCGAAACGTCACCCATTGCTTCTCTCCAGAGACACTGCCTCTCCCGCTGAGTTACTCCAGCTTTTTGTCTATCTTCGGTTAATACCAGCATCTGTCGTTCCTTCTTATACATTGACTTCTCTAGCTTCAAGTAAGTCTTGCTTTCCCTCTCTCTCTCCCCTTTCCCAGTTCTTCAACCAGTCTTACTGGCTCCGACTACATTTTATCTCTGTTTGCTTTGTTGTCACATTCTCCCAGCGAACACTGGTCTGTTCTACATTTTCCTGCACTCCATTCCCTTTGTCCTGTTTTCACACCTTACACTCCTTATCTATGTATCTCCCTCTCCCCTGACATCAGTCTTAAGAATGGAACTGCAGATGCTGGTTTAAACCGAAGATAGACACAAAATTCTGGAGTAACGCAGCAGGACAGGCAGCATCTCTGGAGAGAAGGGTGACGTTTCGGGTCGAGACTCTTCTTCAGACTTGTGTGAAACATCGCCTATCCATGTTCTCCACAGATGCTGCCTGACCCGCTGAGTTACTCCAGCACTCTGTGTAACGTCGCCTATCCACGTTCTCCACGGATGCTGCCTGACCCGCTGAGTTACTCCAGCACTGTGTGAAACGTCACCTATCCATATTCTCCACAGATGCTGCCTGACCCGCTGAGTTACTCCAGCACTCTGAAACGTCGCCTATCCATGTTCTCCACAGATGCTGCCTGACCCGCTGAGTTACTCCAGCGCTCTGTGAAACGTCGCCTATCCATGTTCTCCACAGATGCTGCCTGCGCATCATCTTAGTTTGGTTATGTTTAGTTTAGTTTAGAGATACAACATGGTAACAGGCCAAGCCGACCATCGATCACCCGTTCTCACTACTTCTATGTTATCCCGCATCCACTCCTTACACGTTTAGTTTAACCTAATTTAGTGATTCCCAGTGGAAACAGGCCCTTCGGCCCACCGGGTCCGCACTGACCAGTGATCCCCGCATATTAACACTATCTTACATCCACGAGGGACAATTTTTACATTTACCAAGCTAATCAACCTACAAACCTGTGAGTCTTTGGAGCGTGGAAGGAAACCGAATCTCAGAGAAAACCCACGCAGGTCACAGGGAGAATGTACAAACTCCGTACAGACGTGCTGTAGTTGGAATCGAACCTGGGTCTCCAGCGCTGCATTCGCAGTAAGGCAGCAACTGTACCGCTGTGCCACCGTGACAGCCCACATGTTTAAGAACATTTGTTGTACTTGTATTGTGTGGGTGTGTTTTGTTCTGAATTTCTTGGTGTTGTAAATACTGGAATGAATCTATTTTTGGTTAAAGATGCTGCAAGAGAGGACAAGGTTTGTCACGGCTCCGTGTGTCTCTCCAGGTACTGTGTGGCCGTGTGTCTCTCCAGATCCTGTGGCCGAGGTTTGAGTTCATCCTGGAGCTGAACACCCAGAGCATTCGCGCACTGACCCACAGAAACTGGGAGCCCTCGACACCCCGCCCCACACACACACACACGCACACGCACACACACACACACCCTGACCCACACGCAACCGGCCCCACACACCCTGATCTACACACACCCTGACCCCACACACACCCGGCCCCACTATGTAAGCCCCACGCAGCCCACGTACACACCCGGCCCCACATACACACACACACCACTATGTAAGCCCAGTGCAGCCCACGTACGGACTCGGCCCCACATACATCCTGCCCCACTCTGTAACCACTCAGTCCACACACACACACACACACACACACACACCCCTCCACACACACACACACACACACACACACACACACACACACACACACACACACACACACACACACACACACACACACACACACACCCTAAACACACATCCTGCCCCACTCTGTAACCACTCAGTCCACACACACACACACCCCCCTCCACACACACCCCCCCCCACACACACACACACACACACACACACACACACACACACACACACACACCCACACCCACACCCACGCCCACACCCACACCCACACACACACACACACACACACACACACACACACACCCACACCCACACCCACGCCCACACCCACACCCACACACACCCCCCCCTAAACACACATCCTGCCCCACTCTGTAACCACGCAGTCCCCATACGCACCTGGCCCACACATCCAGTCCCCACATATACCCACACACACACCCACACACATCCACACTAACACACACTTGGCCCCACACACCCACACACCCAACCCCCCCCCCCTCAACCATCAACCCCTCACCAAGATGGCCACCGTCAACCATGTAGTAACCATTTTGCATAATGCTGTGTGTCCTAATTATAGCATTTGCCTTTAAATTTAGTCTGCCTGTAATCATGTGGGTGGATTTATTGCATCACCTGGGGCGTGTTTGCTGCGGGGATTCTAGCGCAAAAGCTAGTAATTTGTTAGTTTGGAGGAGCATGGAGAAGGAATAACTTTCGACCATGAGGAGCTTTCCTGCATGAGGAACTTTCCTACATGAGGAGTTTTCCAACATTTCTAAGCGACATGCTGAAGTTTGATGAAGATTAAAGTGTATGAGTCAAAGAAGGTTGGATGAATATATTACTGTTTTTCTTCAACAATAAATCAAGTTCAAGTTCAAGTGAGTTCAATTGAGTTTATTGTCATGTATCTCTGATAGGACAATGAAGTTCTTGCTTTGCTTCAGCACAACAGAACATAGTAGGCATTGACTACAAAACAGATCAGTGTGTCCATATACCATTATATAAATATATACACACACATGAATAAATAAACTGATAAAGTGCAAATAACAGATAATGAGTTATTAATGTTCAGAGTTTTGTCCGGGCCAAGTTTAATAGCCTGATGGCTGTGGGGAAGTAGCTATTCCTTGGTCGTTGCAGTCTTGAGCCTCCTGTATCTTCCACCTGAAGGTAGCGGGGAGATGAGTGTTGTGGCCAGGATTGTGTGGGTCTTTGATGATACTGCCAGCCTTTTTGAGGCAGCGACTGTGATAGATCCCCTCGATGGAAGGAAGGTCAGAGCCGATGATGGACTGGGCAGTGTTTACTACTTTTTGTAGTCTTTTCCTCTCCAGGGTGCTCAAGTTGCCTAACCAAGCCACGATGCAACCGGTCAGCATGCTCTCTACTGTGCACCTGTAGAAGTTAAAGAGAGTCCTCCTTGACAAACCGACTCTCCGTAAGCTTCTCAGGAGGTAGAGGCGCTGATGTGCTTTCTTGATAATTGCATCAATGTTCTTGGACCAGGAAAGATGTTCAGAGATGTGCACGCCCACGAATTTGAAGCTCTTGACCCTTTCAATCATTGACCCGTTGATATAAACGGGACTGTGGGTCCCCATCCTACACCTTCCAAAGTCAACAATCAGTTCCTTGGTTTTGCTGGTGTTGAGGGCCAGGTTATTGTGCTGGCACCATATGGACAGTCGCTCGATCTCTCTTCTATACTCTGACTCATCACCATCAGCGAACTTGATGATGGAGTTCGCACTATGACCGGCTTCGCAGTCATGAGTATAGAGTGAGTACAGCAGGGGGCTGAGCACGCAGCCTTGACGTGCTCCCGTGCTGATTGTTATCGAGTCTGACACATTTCCACCAACACGAACAGACTGTGGTCTGTGAATGAGGAAGTCGAGAATCCAATTGCAGAGGGATGCGCAGAGATCCAGTTCTGCGAGTTTGGTAACCAGCTTGGAGGGGATGATAGTACTATTAAACTATTAACATAAACTATTAATCAAAAGACTGTTATTTATCAAAAGACTGTGTTATTTATCTTTCGAGAAGCGTTGCAAGTCTGGTGGAGAGCTGACATGCGTAAAACGACATTCTCCTAACTCCATGCTGTCTCCTAAGTGGCTCCAGGGAGCAATCTCTTGAACGATATCATAATCTGCTACTATAAACCCCTCACCAAGATGGCCGCCGTCAACACCAACTTTGCCCCATATTAAGATGGCCGCCATCAACCCCTCACAAAAATGGCCGCCGGCTGCCGACCAATCAGCGGAGCCGCCTCAACTGCCCTCACCAAGATGGCCGCCGTCAACCAGCGCCACTTAAGGTGCCCCATCCAGACGGCCACCGTCAATCCCTCACCAAGATGGCCACCGGCTGCCGACCTCAATTGCCCTCACCAAGATGGCCACCGGCTGCCGACCTCAACTGCCCTCACCAAGATGGCCGCCCGCCCGCCCGCCCCGAGCCGAATCTGCCCGTCGACCGCATGAAAATGGCGGCGGAGAAGCGGCAGTTGGTGACGTCGCTGCGGACGGAGCTGAGGTAAATAATGTTGTAAATCAGCAGCGGATTGAGCGGGATCTGTGGGGTCAACATGGTGGAGAAACATCATCTACAGTACAGTGTGTGTGTGGGGTCAACATGGTGGAGAAACATCATCTACAGTACAGTACAGTGTGTGGTCAACATGGTGGAGATACATCATCTACACTACAGGACAGTAGAAACATAGAATCATAGAAAGTAGGTGCGAGAGTAGACCACCAGGTCCGTCGAGCCCGCACCGCCATTCGCTCATGGCTGAACACTAAACAGACACCCTTACCCACAAACAGTAGACACAAGACACAGAACACAAGACACTACCCTCCCCTTTATACCGCTATCACCCCTCTCCACCCCAAGAACCTCGCGATCTCCTGGGGGAGGCAAAAAACCGGATAAAAACCCAGGTCCAATTCGGGAAAAAAATCCGGGAAATTCCTCTCCGACCCCAATCCAGGCGATCGACACTTGTCCAGGAGATCACTCAGGTCTTACTATACTAACCATACCTAGGTCCATATCCCTGCCCTCTCCCCGTAGCCCCTTATCCCCTTGGCAGCTAAAAAACCATCTATTTTAGACTTAAATATATTTAATGTTTCTGCTTCCACTGCTCCCTGGGGCAGTGAATTCCATAAATTAACCATCCTCTGGGTGAAGAAGTTCTTCCTCATCTCGGTTTTAAAAGAGCCCCCCCTTATTCTGCAACTATGTCCCCTAGTTCTAGTTTCCCCGATCATTGGGAACATCCTCGGTGCATCCACCCGATCAAGGCCCCTCACGATCTTATATGTTTCAATGAGATCGCCTCTCATTCTTCTAAACTCCAAAGAGTAGAGTTCCAGCCTACTTAACCTTTCCTCATATGTCAATCCCCTCATTGCAGGAATTAATCTTGTAAACCTTCGCTGCACTGCCTCCAGGGCTAGTACATCCTTTCTTAAGTATGGACCCCAGAACTGTACACAGTATTCCAAATGTGGTCTCACTAATACTGTGTACAGCTGCAGCAAGACCTCCGTGTTTTTATACTCAATCCCCCTAGCAATAAAGGCCAAAACTCCATTGGCCTTCCTGATTGCTTGCTGCACCTGCATACTAACTTTTAGTGATTCATGTACTACTACCCCTAGATCCCTTTGCGTTGCATTACAACGCAGCTCCTCCTCATTTAGAAAATAACTTGCCCTATCATTTTTTTTCCCAAAGTGAATGACTTCACATTTATTAGTATTAAATTTCATCTGCCAAGTTGTTGCCCACTCACCTAGCTTATCTATATCCTTTTGCAGACTCTTCCTATCCTCCTCATCCCCTACTTTTCCTCCCATTTTTGTATCGTCCGCAAATTTTGATATATTACACTTGGTTCCCTCCTCCAAATCATTTATATAAATTGTGAACAACTGGGGTCCCAGCACCGACCCTTGCGGAACCCCGCTAGTTACCGGTTGCCATCCCGAGTATGAACCATTTATCCCCACTCTCTGCTTCCTATTTGTTAGCCAATCCTCTACCCATGCTAATATATTACCCCCAATCCCATAATTTTTTATTTTTAGCAATAGTCTCTTATGTGGCACCTTGTCAAAAGCCTTTTGGAAGTCCAAGTATACCACATCCACCGGTTCCCCTTTATCCACCCGGGTTGTTACTTCCTCAAAGAATTTGAGCAGATTCGTTAAACAGGACTTCCCCTTCACAAAACCATGCTGGTTCTGTCCGATGAAGTCTTGTTTATCCAAGTGCCCCGTTAGTGTTTCTTTAATAATTGTCTCTAACATTTTACCCACCACCGATGTTAGACTAACCGGTCTACAGTTACCCGCCTTCTGTTTACTTCCTTTTTTAAATATAGGTGTTACATTGGCCATTTTCCATTTTCCAGTACACGTGTGTGTGGGGAAAACGGGTCAAACTCGTTATAAATAAACCAGCCTCACCCTCTTATTCACTCAGATCAATAACTGAGGTTATAAATAAATAAATAAATCAGCAGAGGAATCAGCGAAATAAATAAACCCGGTAAATCTGGGGGGGAGAGAGAGCTGAGGTCAATCTCCACATAAACTACACGTCTGGGGGAATAAAACTGGTCTGGGGTCAATAATATAAACTCACTGTCTGGAGCAGCGTCCTGGGATAAAACACGTTATAAACATCTCCCTCTCTGGCTCCCCCCCTCTGTGAATAATCAATAAATCACCAAATAAACTACACGCCTGGGGAAATAAACCCGGTTAAACTGGGGTAAATAATGTTATAAACACACAGGGGAGCGGAATAAACTGGGCTGTGGATTTGTTCCCAAAACATTCGACCCCGACCCCTCGGTAAAATAATTCTAAATCTGCTGTGATGACATTACACAAGTTGGTATTTCACAAGAACCACATGCATCATCAGGCTGCCTTTTAAACCCATGTCCATAAAGTTGAGTCTAATGGTTGTAGCTGTGCTATTGTGGCTTTTAAAAAAAATGTTTATTCTTGAAATAAAAACCATAATTCATTATGCTAAAAGCATGACTCCAAAATTGTATTAAACTAAGGCCACAGGTATGAGCAAAACCGCTGAATTATCATACCTAAAATGTATTAATGACGTCTGAGGAACAGAAGAGATAGAGAGAGATATGAGAGAGAAGAGAGAAGAGAGAGAGAGAGAGAAGAGAGAGAGAGAGCGTAGAGAGAGAGCGAGAGATCGGAGAGAGAGAGATAGAGAGAGATCTCTATCTATAGATTCTATTCGCTCATCTCGTCGATCTCTCTCTCTATCTTCTTCTGATTTTTTTCGTT
This sequence comes from Amblyraja radiata, assembly GCF_010909765.2. Classification (NCBI taxonomy): domain Eukaryota; kingdom Metazoa; phylum Chordata; class Chondrichthyes; order Rajiformes; family Rajidae; genus Amblyraja; species Amblyraja radiata. The sequence goes on from NC_045971.1 coordinate 52,553,465, forward strand.
CTTCCTTTTACCCTTTGGGTAAATGACTAGTCTCTGTTTTGTTGTTTGTGCGGAGCCCAAGGAGGGGGAGGATTCAAGGGAGAGTGTGTTTTGGTGCCGAGTGGGGATTAATGGAGTTTTCGTTGAGATAGAGAGAGGCGTCAAGTGAGCCAAGGAAGGGGGTAGGGTGCCAGCTGGGGGTGCGTTCACATTATTTGGGGGTGGGGAGGGTGTTGCAGTTTAGGAAGTCAAACCAGGGCAGGATCTTCACTGAATGGCGGGGCGCTGAGGGAATGTGCGGAGCCGAGGGATCTAGGAGTGCAAGTAGGAGTTGGGCTGAAGGGCCTCTTTCCAACGCTGTATCACTCTATGAATCTATGACAAAGTGCTGGAGTAACTCAACAGTTCAGGCAGCATTTGTGGAGAAGATAGACACAAAGTGCTGGAGTAACTCAGCAGGTCAGGCAGCATCTGTGGAGAAGATAGACAAAAAGTGCTGGAGTAACTCAACGGGTCAGGCAGCATCTGTGGAGAGAATGAATGGGTGACATTTTGGGTCGAGGCCCTTGTTTGGTTTAGTTTTGTTTAGAGATGCAGCGCGGAAACAGGTCTTTCGGCCGGCGGAATCCGCGCCAACCAGCGACCACCCTGTACACTAGCACTATCCTACGCACACTAGGGATAATTTAACAATTTTGCGGAGGCCGATTAATCAACAACCCTGAACGTCTTTGAAATGTTGGAGGAAACGGAGCGCCCGGAGTAAAACCCCACGCAGGTCAAGGGGAGAACGTACAGACTCCACACAGACAGCACCCATAGTCAGGATCAAGCCCGGGTCTCTGGCGGTGAGGCAGCAACTGTACCGCTGCGTCACTGTGCCGCGCATAATTATATAAGGGTTTCCTCCGCCATAAACGCACCCAATATGTGCTAGTCATGTCCTGTTTGCCAGGTTGTTGACCCTCTGTGTTCCCATCTTGCAGGGTTTAGGAGCCGTTGCTGTGGACGTGAGCGGCCATTGAGGGCGGCCAGTGTGCCGGTGAGTTCTCCACCCCCCCCCCCCATCCGCTCGGTGTGCGGGCTGAGCTTCGAGGGGCTGAGCTCCGATGGAGGACCACATGACGGGGCACAACAAGGAGAAGTGTTATGAGTGCGACGTGTGTGGCAAGGCCTGGCAGAGCCCGAGCGAGCTGGATATCCATCAGCGGGTGCACACGGGAGAACGCTCCTTCGACTGCTCGGAGTGCAGCTAGAGCTTCACCCGTTCCAGCCACCTGCTGCGGCACAACCGCACGCACTCCGGCGAGAGGCCCTTCACCTGCTCCACCTGTGGCAAGAGCTTCAAGACGGCGGATGTGCTGAAGGTGCACCGGCGGGTGCACACGGGTGAGAGTCCCTTCACCTGCTCCACCTGCGGCAAGAGCTTTGCCAAGTTGTCAGGGCTGCGGGAGCACTGGCGGGTGCACAGCAGTGAGCGGCCCTTCACCTGCTCCGATTGCGGCAAAGGCTTCAAGTCGTTTCCAGACCTGAAGCAGCATGGGCATGTGCACACCGGGGAGCGGCCCTACACCTGCAATGACTGTGGCAAGGGCTTCAACCGCTTCGGCAACCTGCTGTTGCACCAGCGCACCCACACTGGCGAGCGCCCCTACACCTGCACCCAGTGCGGCAAGGGCTTCACCCAGTCCGGCACCCTGCTGTTGCACCAGCGCACCCACACTGGCGAGCGCCCCTACACCTGCGCTCAGTGCGGCAAGGGCTTTACCCACTCCAGCCTCCTGCTGAGGCACCAGCGCACCCACACCGGCGAGCGCCCCTACACCTGCACCCAATGCGGCAAGAGATTCACCTGCTCCACCTATCTGCTGTCCCACCAGCGGGTGCACGCCGGCGACTGTCCCTTCACCAGCCCGGTGTGTGGAGAGCGCTTTGCCACGGCCTCCCACACCCTGCCTCACCAGCACATGCACACCAGTGGCCAGCCCTACGACTGCCCGTACTGCGGTGAGGAGTTTGACAGCTCACGGGGGTTGCGGCGACACCGGCGGACCCACGTCGGCGACCAGCTGCTCCCACTGTGACAACAGAGCACGGGGGCTGCGGGAGCACCAGCGGATATACACCGGAGAGAGACCCTTTGTGTGCACTGAGTGTGGCAAGGGTTTCACCCGCATGTCCAACCTGTGGCAGCACCGGCGTACCCACGGCGGTGAGAGACCCTTCCCCTGCCCATCCTGTGGTAAGGGCTTCACCCGCCTTGACCACTTGCAGGAGCACTGGCGAGTCCACACCGGTCAGTGCCCCTTCACCTGCCCGCTCTGTGGCAAGGCCTTTGCCCGCTCCTCCAGCCTGCTGGCGCACCGCCACGTAGATAGGTTGGCGCTGTTTAGGTAGACACAAAATGCTGGAAGGGTAACGTTTCGGATGGTTTCTTCAGTCACCCATTCCCTCTCCAGAGATGCTGGCTGTCCCGCTGAGTTACTCCAGCACTTTGTGTCCTTTTTTGTAAACCAGCATCTGCAGTTACTTGTTTTTAAGCCATTCTGGACCTGCACCTTCCCCAAAGCCTCCACATCAGTCCTGTAATGGAATGACCAGAACTGTATGCAAATGTTACCTGACCAATGTCCCTTAAAGCTGCACATATACATTCCTCTCTCTCCCCTCTCCCTTCTCCCCCGCCCCACTCCTACACAAAATCTCTCCACTCCACCCCCTCATCTCTCTCACACACCCTCTCTCGCTCCCTGTCTCTCACACTCCCTCTCTTGCTCCCTATCTCTCTCACACACTCCCTCTCTTGCTCCCTATCTCTCTCCCATAGCCCCTCACTCGCTCTCACTCAGGCACACAAACACTCTCTCACACACACAAACAGTCTCTCACACACACACACGACACTCCCCCCTCTCTCTCTCACACACACAGTCCCTCTCTCTCGCACACGCAACATTCCCCCTCTCTCCCTCTCTCAAACACACACACACAGTCCCTCTCTCTCTCACACACAACACTCCCCCTTTCTCTCTCTCCCTCTCTCTCACCTACACACACAAACAGTCTCTCACACACACACACAACACTCCCCCCTCTCTCTGTCACACACACACACAGTCCCTCTCTCTCACACACACTCCATCTCTTTCACACACTCCCTCTCTCTTTCACACACACACTCTCACACACGCACTCTCTCTCTCACACACACACACACACTCTCTCTCTCACACACACACTCGGTTCACAATAACCAACCTGATCTCCTGGTGGCTCAGCACTTCAACTCCTCCATGGCCAGAGTGAGGCCCACCGTAAATTAGAACAGCAGCACCTCATATTTCGCATGGGCAGTTTGCACCCCAGCGGTATGAACATTGATTTAAACATAGAAAATAGGTGCAGGAGGAGGCCATTCAGCCCTTCGAGCCAGCACCGCCATTCATTGTGATCATGGCTGATCGTCCCCTATCAATAACCCCTGCCTGCCTTCTCCCCATATCCCTTGACGCCCTAGAGTATCTAACTCTCTCTTAAATCCATCCAGTGATTTGGCCTCCACTGCCCTCTGTGGCAGGGAATTCCACAAATTCACAACTCTCTGGGTGAAAAAGTTTTTTCTCATCTCAGTTTTAAATAGCCTCCCCTTTATTCTAAGACTGTGGCCCCTGGTTCTGGACTCGCCCAACATTGGGATCATTTTTCCTGCGTCTAGCTTGTCCAGTCCTTTTATCATTTTATATGTTTCTATAAGATACCCCTTCATCCTTCTAAACTCCAGTGAATACAAGCCTAGTCTTTTCAATCTTTCCTCATATGACAGTCCCGCCATCCCTGGGATCAACGTCGTTCTCTAATTTCAGGTAGTCCCTACTTACTCCTCCCCTTCTCAGCTCTCCCTCAGCCCACTTGCTCCACCTCCTCCTTTCTTCTTCCCCCCTCCCCCACCCTCACATCAGTCTGAAGAAGGGTTTCAACCCGAAACATTGCCTGTTTCCTTCGCTCCATAGATGTTGCCTCACCCGCAGTGTTTCTCCAGCATTTTTGTCTCCCTTCGATTTTCCAGCATCTGCAGTTCCTTCTTAAGCATTTTAAATTGTTTTTTTAAAGAAAGCTTTGACGCATTTGTGCCTAACGTAACAAATAAAACAAGTTTATCCTGACCTCACTGTGAAATAATTTAATTTGGTCTGTAAATTAAAAATGCAGATTTGCTGAAAAACAGAAAGCAGTCAAATTTAAAAGAGAATTTTCCCAGCAGCATAAAGTCTGGGAAAATCTTAGAAGTTTGGTTTACACTAATCATTGAAACAATATATCAACAATGTATTAACATAGAGATGTATAGTCTGGGCACAGCACCATATTAGATATGTGTCTGAACTGCCTGTCCCAGTCAAGGACAAGGTAGTGGCTTTCATCCAAGTCTTACAAGCTTGTTTTAGTTCACAGACGGATGCCAATTCTGGAACCAAGGTGGAAGTCATTTGAAAACAAAATGAAGTTAGTTGTCCTTCCGGAATGGGCAGCTGTACTGAAGCTGTGCCAAGATTTGAGAATAAGGCTGACATTGCAAATATATGGGTCCAACCTCCCTTGTTTCCCTTTGGCTACAGATCTTTCACTCAGATTTAGAAGGTGTGTTTTATTGATAAGAAACTGTATAATTACTCTAATTTTCCTTTGTTCTTTGAGTGGAGCTCGAGAAGCACTGAGCAACGTGTGTGCTCTTTGTAGATCTCGCCACTCCCGTCTGGCAAATTGATTAAAAGATTGTTTTGGTTTACCTTTAACAATTTTGTTGCTGTCTGCTTTCTTTAAGAGACGAACTTTGACAACTGTGCTCTTTGGAATTCTTCAGAATTCATGTTGTGTTATCAATAATGAAAGAAAATGCCAACCTCCAGAAATGATAAGACATTATTCTCGCCTCCATGCATATCTGTAGCCGTAGGCCAGTCGCACACCTCCCCATTACTTCAAAGTTAGTTCCTACACTTGTCAATATCGTTTGGCCGCTGTTGTGTTTTACTTGTTTCATGGATTTGATTAGATTAGGAAATGTTTCCTTTCCTTTCCTACAAGGGTCTTTCCTCTGAGGAGTTTCTATAGCAACATGCTCACTCTTGCCTTTATGAAGAGACTGATGATTAGTACTCAAGGTCTGACAGACACATCATGGATTAGGTGAACTAAAGAAAGTCTTGACGCATTTGTGCCCTACGTAACAAATAAAGCAAGTTTTTCTGACCTCACTGTGTTCTTCGGAATTCTCCAGAATTCATGTTGTGCTATCAATAATGAAATTGATTAGTAGGACTGGATGTTACAATCCCTAAGGTTTTACACCACAATTGACATTGAGCATTCTTGGGGGTGACCACTAGGTGATTTTGCTACCAATGAGACACATCTTCAGTTGTGTACCTCAACGTCACTGGGTGTTTCGGCCTTTTATCACAAGACACCCTCAGTCGAGGCAGGCCCAGCGCAGGGTGATCAGACCCGGGTGTGTCTTATGTTTAGCCTCTAGAATGTCACGTGGCAGCCCAGGCAGCATCTTTTCACTTCACCCACAGCCAATGACTGATACAAAAAAATGGCAACAATCTCCAGAAATGATTTTTTTTTTTTTTTTCTTTTTCTTTTTTTTTATTAGAAGTACGGTAAATTACAATAACACACAACACATATATCTTAATACATTTTTTGTACCGCTTCATTTTTTTTTTTTTTTTAAAGCTTTAAGAAAAAGATAGAAGTAAGGAAAGTAAAGAAGGTGCGCAAGAGTTGTGAAGTGCAAGAGAGTGTTGGGAAAAGAAAGCCCCTTAGAAAAGAAGTTAGAGAAGGAAGTAAAGTAAGAAAGTAGACCCTAGAAAAGAAAGAAAAAGAAAGTAAGGACAATCGCTCTATTATAACATTAAACTCCGCAGAAAGACTACCAACCAAGTCTGTTTTGTTGTTTTATCTCCCAATGCCAGGTCCTGATACCATTTATTTATTTATTTATTTTTAAAATTACTATTGCACCTCATGCTTGTAATAGGTCCATAAACGTAGACCACGTCTTTTGGAATTGGTTTGCTTTATCTGCTAAGAGGAATCTCATCTCTTCCAGATGTAATGTTTCAAACATATTTGATGTCCACATTTTTATTGTTGGTGTGGGCGCATTTTTCCAGAATTTAAGTATGAGCTTTTTTCCCATTATTAGCCCGTAATTGAGTAAATTCTTCTGATACACGTTTAATTCAGGGATACCTTCCGATATCCCAAAAATGATCCATTCTGGTTTTGGTACCAGTTTTATTTTAATTAATTTTGAAAAAATATCAAATATTCCATGCCAGAATTTTTGGATTTTTGTACAAAAAACAAAAGAGTGCGCTATGGTAGCTTCTTGACACAGACATTTATCACAGATTGGTGAAGCATTAGGAAAGATTTTATTTAATTTAGTTTTTGAATAATATAGTCTATGTAATGTTTTGAATTGGATAAGCGTATGTCGTACATTGATCGAGCATTTATGCACCTGTAGTAAATGATTATCCCAGCTCTCTTTTGAAATTTTTATAGCTAATTCTTGTTCCCAGTCTCTTCTAATTCCATCTGTTGTGGGTATTTCTATGTTTAAAATGATATTATATAAGTACGATATTAAGTTAGCTGATTCCGCCTTTGTCTTCATTGCTTCATCCAGTAAGTCGGAAGGCATATTATGATAGTCTTTTGTGTATTTTTTCAAATAATCACAAATTTGAAGATATTTAAAATATTGGTTATTTTTCAAATTATATTTCAGTTGTAGTTGTTGAAATGATAGTAATTTTCCCACTTCATACAGATCTTCGAGCGTTTTGATTCCCATTCTTTCCCAATGTATAAATGATTTGTCTATGATTGATGGTTTAAACGATGGGTTATTGGCTATTGGTATTGAGAGAGATAGGTTTCTTAATTTTAGATTCTGTTTTATTTGTTTCCATGTTCTAATTGTGCTATGTATAATTGGGTTTTTATTATAATTTTTATTATTCAGATTTATTGGTGAGAGGATAATCGCTCCTATATTTAACTCGGGGAGCAGTCCCCTTTTTCCATTACAATCCAGTCCGCCTGCTGGGCAGAGTTGTCCAGCAGGTGAATCATATTTTTAATATTTACTGCCCAATTATAATACATAAAGTTAGGGAGCGCTAGACCCCCCCACTCTTTTCGTTTATTAAGGTGTGTTCTTTGTATTCTATGGGGTTTATAATCCCATATGAAATTTGTAATGTCTGAGTCCAATTTTTTGAAAAACTTTTTTGGGAGATATATAGGTATTGATTGAAATAGGTATAGAATTTGTGGTAAGAAAATCATTTTTATAGCGTTTATTCTGCCTATTAAGGACATCGGAAGTGTTTTCCAGAATTTAATCAGATTATTTAATTTCTTAAGTAGGGGATTATAATTGGCTTTAAACATATCCTGGTAATTTCTAGTAATTTCAATTCCCAAATATTTGAAATTTTCTGTAGCTATTTTAAAGGGGAATTTCCTGAGATGTGTTGAGTCTTTTGGTTTTATCGACATAATTTCACTTTTGTTCCAATTTATTCTATATCCTGAAAAGGATCCAAAGTCCTCAATTAAATTTAATATATTCGGTATACTAATTTGTGGTTTTGTGATGTACAGTAGTACATCATCGGCATTTAGGGATATTTTGTTATTTGAATATTTTGTATTATAACCGTAAATATCCAGGTGTGTTCTTATTTTTTCAGCAAGGGGTTCAATTACCAAAGCAAATAACAGCGGAGTTAATGAACAACCTTGTCTATTGCCCCTTGATAGTTCAAATTTCGAGGATAATATATTATTAGTTAGTATTCTAGCCGTAGGTTTGTTATATAATAGTTTTATCCATGCAATGAAGTTCTCTCCCAATTGGAATTTTTGCAATACTTTAATCATATAATCCCATTCTACTTGATCAAACGCTTTTTCTGCATCCAGTGAGATGATAGCTAACTCTTGGTCGTGAGATTTATGTGAGTGCATTATGTTAAGCAAACGTCTCAAGTTATTGAATGAATGTCTCTTAGGTATAAATCCTGTTTGATCCTCATTTATTAGTCTACTAACATACCTGCTTAGTCTACTGGCTAGTGTTTTCGCTATTATTTTTTGATCCGTATTTAACAAAGCAATAGCTCTATATGAACCTGGTTCTTCAATATTTTTATCTTTTTTAAGTATTAATATGATCGTTGATTCTGCTAGTGTTTCAGGTAAGCTTTGCTCCTCAAAAGCATATGTATACATTTTCTGTAATCGTGGAGTAACTATGTCATAAAAAGATTTATAAAATTCATTACTGAATCCATCTGGTCCTGGTGTTTTTCCATTCTTTAGTGTTTTATTGTGTCTTCTATCTCCTTAGAAGTAATTTGTGCTCCCAGTTCCTCTTGTTCCCGCAGTTCTAATTGTGGTAGGTTACAGTTATCTAGAAATTCTGAAATTTTATTATTGTCTATTAACGTTTTAGATGTGTATAGATTCTGGTAAAATTGAGCAAATCTTTTATTGATATCCTTGGGTAATGTTAATAATTCCCCTCTATCTGATTTAATCTTTAATATTGCATTCTCTTTTTCCCGTTTTTTCAGTTGGCGTGCTAAAAGTTTGTGGGGTTTATCCCCGAATTCGAAGTGTTCTTGATTTGTGATTTGAAATAATGTTATAACTTTCTCTGACAGTAATTTATTTAGCTTGAATTTCAATAATAGGATTTTATTATGTTTATCCATAGTTGGATCTTTAGCATTATCTGTATCTAATTGTTTTATTTGTTCTTCTAAATGTCTTTGTTCATTCTTATTCTTTTTATTTTGATAAGCTTGAAATGAAATAATGACTCCTCTAATAAATGCTTTGAAGGATTCCCATAATAGCGTGGGGGATATATCTGGTGTATCATTTATCTCAAAAAATAGGTCCATCTGTTTTTTTAGATATATACTCCCTTGTGGGTCTTTTAAAATTTGCGAGTTAAACCTCCAGAACGATTTATTCATAGACATTCCTTCTAGTTTTAAAACAAAAGTTAACGGGGAGTGGTCTGAGATCGCATTAGTGTGGTATTTAGGGTTCATAGTGTGCGGAATTAATTTTGTATCCACAAGAAAATAGTCTATCCGTGAGTATGTTTTATGCACCGTTGAATAAAACGAATAATCCCTTCCCGTCGGGTTTGCAATCCTCCACACATCTACTATATTTGTGTTTTCCATATATGTATGTAAGAGTTCACTGGTTTTAGATTTCCTATTACCTTTTTGTTTTTGCATCGATTTATCTAGATACGGGTCTAAAACACAGTTAAAGTCTCCTCCAATTATGACATTTTGATAATTACATTCTGCAATTATATTCAGAATTTTATTAAAAAATTGAGGGTTATCAAAATTGGGCGCATATATGTTTACCAGCGTAATTGGCGTATTATTGATCTCTCCTGCTACTATAAGGTATCTCCCTTCCTTATCTGAAATAATATTCTTTGATTTAAATGGAATTCCTTTACGAATAATGATAGCGGTACCTCTAGGTTTGGAAGTAAATGAAGAGTGAAATGTTTGGCCTATCCAGTTCGCCCTCAGTCTCGTCTGATCTTGATGTTTAAAATGCGTTTCCTGTAGAAACGAAATATCCGTGTTGTATGATTTCAACTGAGCTAGTATCTTGCCCCTTTTAATAGGTTCATTAATAGCCCTTATATTCCAACTACATAGTGTGATTCCTCCCATTTTCTTTTGATTGTCGTCATACATTTCTACCTATTTTGATGACCTTATTTATTATGGTGCATTCATACCTCAGGACTCTGGTTATTTTGGGAGCATTTATAATATAGACTTCCTTGGTAGTTCCCCTCTGCGATTGTCCTTGAAAAGAAAACACATAGATGTGACATATTGTGATAATAAAAAAAAAAAGTATATCAAATAAATTTACGGTGTCTGAGTTTCGGACACCGTAGTGAGTGACCCACTCGTCTGTGGGGTACGACATCGATATCGCTTCCGGCGTAGATGTTAAAAGGTTAGCCCCGCTGCCTTTATTACCCAAAACCTAGGGGGTCGGTACCGTTTCCAAATCAGTTCTATTTCACCCAGTTGCAGTATATATATATGTTTCATCCGACTTATCAAATCTAATCATGTATTAAGTTACATATATTCCTCACTCTTTATCTCTTAACTATTTGTAATTGGTTTTAGTATTGTTAAAAGTGAGTTGTTCGCTGAAAGGCTTAACCGAAGTCAGGCTCCTGGAATTATGCCAGGTGCCTGAGTCTCCTCCCCTCCCCACTCGAGCTGCGGAACATATGTGATTACGGTTGTCTGCGTTATAAAGCAGGCAACACATTTTTATCAGTTTCAGTTGCAATTTCTATATTAGTATTGTTAATTATTAATTATTATTAATTCTCAATATTTTGTAAAACTATATAAGCCATGTGATGTTTTTCGCTCAGCTCAGCAGATTCACTCCCATGTTATCAGTCTTTCCTCATTTGAGCACAGAATGTCCTTGAGTTAGATTCTGCAATGTTCAAGGCGAGATAATAATGTCTAGACACGTCTCGTGGAAAATCTGTTGCATGTAGTAATTTTTAAAGATTGGTGTTGTTCGCTTATTTCACTTTTCTTGTAATATTCTTGTTGGGGGAATAAGCAAATTAATTTGTTCATGACGTCTTGGTGATCAATCTTCAGTTGTTGCTGCCTTGGCCACGATTTCTTGAGCGTATTTAAGAGATTCCACCGAGTTAATAAATGTTTTTGAGATTCCCATGAAAGTAATACGCATTCTGGCCGGATAATACACTCCACATCTGACACCCTTGACCTCGTAAAGAGCTTCTCTGGTCTGTGAGAACTTTCTTCTCTTCAGAACAATCTTGTGAGGGTAGTCCCGTAGGAGTTTAATAGAATCATTTCTGTACATCATGTTCTCTCCGTATTTGATCTTTTTCATCAGCGCTTCCATTGTTGGGATATCCCGAAGTTTGATTATGATCTGTCTTGGGTAGGCATGTTCTCCTTGAGATCTTGGTTTAACTCTGGGTAGTCGATGTGCTTCTTCAATTACAGGTGCCTCAGATAGATTGAGCACGTGTTTAATTAGGTTGGCAGTGTACCCACGAGCATTGTCCCCCTCAGCTCCCTCTTTTACTCCACGTATTCGTATATTTTGACGTCTTGAGCGAGCTTCTAGGTCAACATATTTATCAGCAACCTTTGTAAGTTGGCTCTTGAGGCTGTCTATTTCTGACTTCATCGTCTGCATCTCTCCAGCCATCTCTTCCACAACAGCTTTCATATCTTTCACTGCATTTACATTTGCAGAAACAGTTTCATGCACAGCCTCAAACATCTTTGTGGACTCTTCTGCCACCGTATTAATTTTCCCTGTTAATTCTTCTTGCACATCATCAACTTTTTTTTGCAGAGCCCCAATGCCCGCAAGTATTTTTTCATTACCGGCATTAATGGATTGTATGTTTTCCATCAAATTTAAGTTTCCAGCTTTCAAATCATTTTTCAAATCTCTTACCGAGTTCTTTAACTCCTCCATTTCGGTTTTCTCTTTTGTGGTCATCTCAGTCTTAGATCATGTAGCCATTCCAGAGACCACTCCAGAGGTCAGTTCTGCAGTTTCTTGATGTTCCTGAGTCTTCAGCAGGTGTTGTGTGACTTTCCTCTGTGGGCTCTGACCTGGAGACGTGTGTTTCATTTAAAATGCCTTTCCCGCCGTTAAATTCACGGCGCTTACTGATGACGTCATCAGCACCGCGACATGAGGCTCCGGTAAGTTTTTAAAAACGGTCCCGACCTCCAGACCCGATTTTAACGCGAAAAATCGCGATTTTTTTCAGCGGAGCTAGAAAGTTTGTGACTGCTAACAAAGCATGTCGCCACCGGAAGTCCTCAATCTCCAGAAATGATAATAAATTATTCTCGCCTCCATGCATATCTGTAGCCGTAGGGCAGTCGCACACCTCCCCATTACTTGAAAGATAGTTCCTGCACTTGGCAATATCGTTTGGTGTTTGGTGTCTGAAACACAGCGGTGGGGCTACAGACAGCCCGGCACCCGGGTGAATCATCCCATGTGGGGGTCCGGGGGGTTAATCACCCCATGTGTGGGTCTGGGGCTGGGGGGGGGGATGAATCACCCCATGTGTGGGGCGGGGGGGGGGGTGAATCACCCGATGCGTGGGTCGTGGTAGGGGGGGGGGGGTCATGGTGCCGGTGCAGCGCGGTCAGTGACTGGGTGTGTGGAGGGACCAGACTGTCCCCAACTCTGCATCAGCTGGCGGGGATATTGCCGTGTTTATGGCCCCGTGTGTCCGCTGCCCGGAGCCGCGGCCCCGCTCCACCCGGCCCCGTGTGTCCGCTGCCCGGAGCCGTGATAGTGCGGTGGGAGCCAGCTTGGGGGAGTAAGGGATGGGAGCCCCTATCCCACTTAGGAAACCTGAACGGAAACCGCTGGTGACCTTGTGCCCCACCCAAGGTTTCCGTGAAGTTCCCAGAGATTTAGATCACTCTCCCTAATGGTCTAAAGTGGTTTCCGCATGGCCGATGTTTCTTCTATGATCCTGCGATTATTTCAACAAATTCAAAACCGGCCTCGACTAAAAATAGGTTGCCATTTGGTCGAAGCCAGTGGAGTGGGGTCGCTATGTACTTACAGGCAGTCGAATGAAATCTCCTTCGCTGACCGGCCATTTTGATTGGCTCATTGGAGTTTTCAGCAAACATCCTGTAGGATCGTTGGTTTTCAGGACCTAGAAGTTCCGCCGGTAGGTCAAATGCCCACTAACTTTATTGAACTTCTTAAAACTGTCCCCAGTCCTTCTTCCTCCTTCTCTCCCCCTTCCGTCTCCCCTTCTCTCCCCCTTCCCCCCTCGTCTCTCCCCTTCTCCCCACTTCCACCCCCTTATCTCCCCTTCTCTTCCCTTCTCTCCCTTTCTCTGTCCTTTTCTCCCATCTTTCCCCTTCCCTCCCGCACTCTCTAAAGGACTTACCGTGCTCTGCGGCAGCCATTTACCTACCTCTTCATCACGCAGACAACACTCCTCCGCTGTCCCTGGCCCCCACCTTCGCGATGTGTGTGTGTGTGCGGTCGGTAGCAAAGACGCTGTAGGATCTTTGGTCAGTAGATGCAGCTCACGCTTCGGTCGAGGCTCTCCAGGCGAGTGACCTCTGCCGACTCATGGAAACCTTGGGTGGGGCGCAAGGTCACCAGAGGTTTCCGTTCAGGGTTCATAAGTGGGACAGGGGAGGAATGGGACGTGGCCTGCTTGGAGGAGTAAGGGGAATGGGAGGTAACCAGCTTGGAGGATTAACGAATGGAGGGATACTCACGTAGGGGGGTACCGGATGGGATGTAGCCAGGTTGGGGGATAAGGTATGGAGGTGGCCAGTCTGGGGGTAATGAGAGATGGGAGATCGCCAGCTTGGGGAGTAAAGAATGGGATGTAGGCAGCTTGGGGGCGTAAGGAATGGGGGTAGGCAGCTTGGGGGAGTAAGGGGAATGAAAGGGGGTAGCCAGCTTGGTGGAGTAAGGTGAATGGAAGGGGGTAGCCAGCTTGGGGGAGTAAGGGGAATGGGGGGTAGGCAGCTTGGGGGAGTAAGGAATGGGGGTAGGCAGCTTGGGGGGGTAAGGAATGGGGGGTAGGCAGTTTGGGGGAGTAAGGGGAATGAAAGGGGGTAGGCAGCTTGGGGGAGTAAGGAATGGGGGGTAGGCAGCTTGGGGGAGTAAGGGGAATGAAAGGGAGTAGCCAGCTTGGTGGGGTAAGTTTGTTGTTCTGCACATCGATCAGGAGGCGATGAAATCGCTCGTTCACACGCAGCCGCCAGAGCAAAGTGTACATACAGTGATGACAAACGCAATTAATGCAATATCCAGTGCAGAACAGTGCAAGATTGTGTTGCATAAAGCCCGAGGAAGCACGGACGAGAGGGGGCGAAGGGCTAATCTCCGGGCAGAGCGACCAATGTCCGTGTCCGTGTGGAGTTTACTCGATTCCCCCTCCATGGTGGACGGATCGGGGCAGGGGAGGCGAGCTCAGCCTTCCTCCCGCGCATCCTAGCCCCGACGGGCCGAGTGCCGCTGCCTTCCTCCCCGGAAAACGGGGGGAAAAACACAGAAGAAAGCTCTTCCAACCCCCCGAATCCCTCAGGGAATGCCCCTGCCCTGCCTTTGGAATCAAGCCGTCACAATTGTGCACGATCAGTCCGCATTATCCTTGTTGTAATATATACTAGACCAAGTGTGGCGACACACACACGTGAGAGACAAGGGGGGAGAGAGGGAGGAGAGAAGTAGAGAGGGGAGTAGAGAGGAGGGGGGTGAGAGAGGAGGGGGAGAGAGGAAAGGTAGCGGGGCGGGGGGGAGAGAGGAGGGGGGTGAGAGAGAGGAGGGGGAGAGAGAGGATGGGAGAGAGAGGAGGTGAGGTAGCGGGGAGGGGGTATTGAGGAGGGGGTAGAGAGGAGGGTGAGATAGGAGGGGAGAGAGAGTAGGGAGAGAGAGGAGGTGGGAGAGGATGGGCTTGGGAGAGGAGGAGGGGGAAATAGGAGGGGAGATAGAGTATGGGGAGAGAGGAGGCGGGAGAGGATGGGCTTGGGAGAGGAGGAGGGGGAAATAGGAGGGGAGATAGAGTAGGGGGAGAGAGGAGGCGGGAGAGGATGGGCTTGGGAGAGGAGGAGGGGGAGTAGCGGGGCAGCGGGTGTCAACCAAACGACTGCGAGTTGGGCGGGGGGAGGTGTGACGTCACTCGCAGTGCGTGGAACGCAGCGCAGGTCATGCGCGGAAGACCCATTGTGACGTCATCAGCAAGACCATCTCGTTAATTTTCGGATGTGTGAACATTTACATAAATAACTCAAGAAATAAAGCATGAATTTTTCAGATGAGCTGTTTTGGACTCCAGGAGGAAAAATTCTAACGGAATATGTAAAAATGTTACCGTTAGTGTGTTGTATTTTCGAGAAAATGTGAGTACACACAAACATCACACACAAATAAATACACATCAATATTAGAATTTTATTATAGAAATATAGATGAAGGCTTATCAAGTTCAAGTTGGAATTTATTGTCACATGCACCAATTAAGGTACAGTGATATTTGAGTTACCGTACAGCAATACTAAGTAAAAAGCAACAAGACACACAGCCACATAAAATAAAATCTAACATAAACATCCGCCACAGTGGAATCCACATTCCTCACTGTGATGGAAAGTAATAAAGTTCAATCATCTTCCCCTTTTGTTCACCCGTGGTCAGGGCTGTTGAACCCTCCGCAGTCGCCGCTCGCTGCCAACACACTACATAAAAGTCCCTTTAAACTTCCATGATCCAAAGACATCCTCATGAAGAAGGCCTATGCTTGGACAGCTATCCAGCCAGAAGATGCCAAAGCATTGCGGGAGTTTGCGATACGTCTTAGAAGTATGAAAGAAATGACTTCCCTCTTAGACCACATGCAAGAAATGAATGTTGTTAGCAATATGAAAATTATCACTCTAAAACTGCCCTATAGACTTAGAGAAAAGATAAAGCTGGTCTGTTAGAGGAAAATGAGAATGGAGAGGCCATGCTTCCTGATCTGGTGAACTTCATAGAAAAGGAAGTACAGTTCATGTCAAATTTACGCTATGGGAATATTCAAGATCCTAAACCAATCACAACTGTCAAAGGTTCTACCTTTACTAAAACAAAAGGAAGATCAGGACCTAAGGGAAGTAGTTTTGTTTCCGCTGTAAATACCTGCAGAAATGAAACGCCAAAAGGACGAAGATACATCTACTGTTAAACCAAGACGGTTCTGCTTGTCATCCAGCGAGAAGTCAGAGGAATGACAAAGAGATGGCCCACGAGGGAAGGGAAGGGGGGGCTGTCGATGACTGGTCAGCTCGGACCTTGCATCCCATCCCAAGAATGGACACCGCATTCTTGACAGGGCCAAGGTGAGCTTGTAATAGGAACACTTCTCCATCCGTTTCCCACCACGGATGTCTGACCTGCTGAGTTCTACCGGCACTTTGGAGGGAATGAACAGGTGACGTGTAGGGTCTGGACCCTTCTTTGGGCTGATGGAGTCGGGGGAGAAAGCTTGAAAAAAGAGATGGGGTCGGGACAGACTCCAGGACTTGAGCAGGAGGGGGGAGTTTCCTTAATTTGGAGAATTCAATGTTCATGTCATTGGGCTGTAAGCTATGAGGTGCTGTTCCTCCAGATTGCGTGTCACCTCACTCTGGCAATGTAGGAGGCTCAGGACAGAAACATCAGTGGGAGTAGGAAGGGGAGTTAAAATGGTTGGCAACCGGGAGATCCAGCAGGCCTTGGAGTGTAGGGTGAAATACACGCCTAGTCCTGATACAATAGACAACAGGTGCAGGAATTGGTCATTCGGCCTTTCAAGCCAGCATTGCCATTCAATGTGATCATGGCTGATCATCCACAATCAGTACCCCGTTCCTGCCTTCTCCCCATATCCCCTGACTCCGCTATCATTAAGATCCCTATCTAGCTCTCGCTATCTATCTATCCAGCGAACCGGCCCTGAGGCAGAGAATTCCACAGACTCACAACTCACTGTGTGAAAAAAGTGTTTCCTCAACTCCATTCTAAATGGCTTACCTTATTCTTAAACTGTTACCCCTGGTTCTGGACCTCCCCGAACATCGGAAACATGTTTCCTGCCTCTAGCATGTCCAAACCCTTAATAATCCTATATGTTTCAATCAGATCCCCTCTCATCCTTCTAAACTCCAGTGTACAAGCCCAGCCACTCCATTCTCTCAGCATATGACTTCCGCCATCCCGGGAATTAAACTTGTGAACCTACGCTGCACTCCCTCAATAGCAAGAATGTCCTTCCTTAAATTTGGAGACCAAAACTGTACACAATACTCCAGGCGTCGTCTCACTAGGTCCCTATACAACTGCAGAAGGACCTCTTTGCTCCGATACTCAACTGCTCTTGTTATGACGACCAACATGCCATTCGCTTTATTCATGGCCTGCTGTACCTGCATGCTTACTTTCAGTCACTGATGAACAAGGACCCCGAGATCCCGTTGTACTTCCGCATTTGCCAACTTGACATTTAGATAATAAACTGCCTTCCTGTTTCTGCTACAAAAGTGCATAACCTCACATTTATCCACATAAAACTGCATCTGCCATGCATCTGCCCACGCACCCAAACTGTCCAAGTCACCCTGCATTCTCATAGCATCCTCATTACAGTTCACACTGCCACCCTGCTTTGTCTCATCTACAAATTTGCTCATGTTACTTTTAAATCTCTTCATTGATGTATATTGTAAATAGCTGCGGTCCCAGCACCGAGCCTTGCGGTACCCCACTTGTCACTGCCTGCCATTCTGAAAGGGACCCGTTTCGTCTGGCAACCAATTTTCTATCCATGTCAGCACTCTATCCCCAATACCATGTGCCCTAATGTTGCTCACTAATCTCCAATGTGGAACCGTATCAAATGCTGTCTGAAAGTCCTGGTGCATGACATCCACTGCCTCTCCCTTGTCCATTTTCCTAGTTACATCCTCAAAAAATTCCAGAGGATTAGTCAAGCATGATTTCCCCTTCGTAAATCCATGCTGACTCGGACCGATCCTGTTACTGCTATCCAAATATGCGGCTATTTCATCTTTTATAATTGACTACAGCAGCTTCCCCACCACCGATGTCAGGCTAACTGGTATATAATTCCGTTTTCTCTCTCCCGCATTTCTTAAAAAGTGGGATAACATTAGCTACCCTCCAATCCACAGGAACTGATCCTGAATCTATAGAACATTGGAAAATGATCACCAATGTGTCCACGATTTTTAGAGCCACTTCCTTAAGTAGCCTGGGATGCAGACCATCAGGCCCTGGGGATTTATCAGCCTTCAGTCCCATGAGTCTACCCAACACCATTTCCTGCCTAATGTGGATTTTTTTCAATTCCTCCATCACCCCAGATCCACTGGCCACTAGTACAGCAGGAAGATTGTTTGTGTCCTCCTTAGGGAAGATGGAACAGTACCTGTTCAACTCATCTGCCATTTTCTTGTTCCCCATAATAAATTCACCTTTTTCAGTCTTCAAGAGTCCAACTTTGGTCTTAACTAATGTTTTCAAGAAGTACAAAATTAGCCAAACTTGACCTTCCAGGATTTGTGCCTGGAAGGTAATGTTTGACTAATCTTGGATTTTTGAAGAGGTTACTAGGGAAATTGATGAGGGTAAAGCGGTGGATGTTTCTATATGGACACCAGTAAGGCATTTGACAAGGTTCCTCATGGAAGGTTGATTAAGAAGGTTCAATTGTTGGGTATTAATGGTGGAGTAGCAAGATGGATTCAACAGTGGCTGAATGGGAGATGCCAGAGAGTAATGGTGGATGGCTGTTTGTCACGTTAGAGGCCGGTGACTAGTGGGGTGCCTCAGGGATATGTGTTGGGTCCACTGTTGTTTGTCATGTACATCAATGATCTGGATGATGGTGTGGTAAATTGGATTAGTAAGTATGCAGATGATACTAAGTTAGGTGGTGTTGTGGATAATGATGTAGATTTTCAAAGTCTACAGAGAGATTTAGGCCATTTGGAAGAGTGGGCTGAAAGATGGCAGATGTAATTTAATGCTGATAAGTGTGAGGTGCTACATCTTGGCAGAACAAATCAAAATAGGACGTACATGGTAAATGGTAGCAAATTGAGGAATGAAGTTGAACAGAGGGATCTAGGAGTAACTGTGCATTGTTCCCTTAGGGTGGAATCTCATGTAGATAGGGTGGTAAAGAAAGCTTTTGGAGTGCTGGCCATTATAAATCAGAGCATTGCGTTGGGATGTAATGTCAAAATTGTACAAGGCATTGGTGAGGCCAATTCTGAAGTATGGTTGCCAAATTATAGGAAACATGTCAACAAAATAGAGAGAGTACAGAGGAGATTTACTAGAATGTTGCCTGGGTTTCAGCAACTAAGTTACAGAGAAAGGTTGAACAAGATAGGTCTTTATTCTTTGGAGCACAGAAGGTTCAGGGGGAACTTGATAGAGGTCTTTAAAATTATGAGAGGGATAGACAGAGTTGACATGGATAAGCTTTTTCCATTGAAGGTAGGGAAGATTCAAACAAGAGGATATGATTTGAGAATTAAGGTACAGAAGTTTAGGGGTAACATGAGGGGGAACTTCTTTACTCAGGGAGTAGTAGCTGTGTGAATGAACTTCCAGTGGAAGTGGTAGAGGCAGGTTTGATGTTATCATTTAAAAATAAATTGGGTAGGTATATGGACGGGAAAGGAATGGAGGGTTATGGTCTGAGTGCAGGTAGATGGGACTAGGGGAGGATAAGTGTTCGGCACGGACTAGAAGGGCCGAGATGGCCTGTTTCAATGCTGTAATTGTTATATGGTTTTCCTCTTCTCATACGTAAAGAAGAAACAGCAGATGCCGGTTTACAAAGAGAGACGCAATCTCCTGGAGTAACTTGCACGTCTGGAGAACATGGACAGGCAACATTCTAGGTCAGGACCCTTCTTCAGACTGCTTGGTGTGGGGGGTGGAGAAAGTTGGAAAGGAGAGGTGGGAGTGGTCGCCTTAGATTCCCTTCCCTCTACAGATGCGGCCTGACCCACTGAGTTCCTCCACCGCTTTAGAGGGAATGGACAAACAACACTTAAGTCAGGACCCTTCTTCAGACTGAGTGGAGAGGGTGAGGGGAGGAAGCTGGAAAAGAGAGATGGGGCAGAGCAAATCCTGGCAAGTGATAGGTGGATACAAAATGCTGGAGTAACTCAGCGGGACAGGCAGCATCTCTAGAGAGAAGGAATGGGTGAAGTTTCAGGTTGAGACCCTTCTTCAGAAGTGATAGGTGGATATAGGTGAGGGAGACACAAGAAACTGCAGATGCTGGAATCTTGCATAGAACAGTTTAGTTAGATGCACAGAATCTCTTGCCCAGAGTGGGGGATTCGAGGACCAGAGGACATGGGTTCAAGGTGAAGGGGAAAAGATTTAAAAGGAAACTGAGGGGTACATTCACACAGAGGGTGGTGGGTGTGTGGAACAAACTGTCACAGGAGGTAGTTGAGGCTGGTACCATCCCAAGAAACAGTTAGACAGTTACATGGATTGGACAAGTTTGGAGGGATATGGACCAAACACAGGCCGATGGGACTAGTGTAGCTGGGACATGTTGATCGGTGTAGGCAAGTTGGGCCAAAGGGCCTGTTTCCACACTGTACCACTCTACAACTAACACAAAGTGCTGGAGTAACTCAGCGGGCCAGGCAGCATCTCTGGAGAACATGGATAGGTGACATTTCAGAGTGCTGAAGTAACTCAGTGGGTCAGGCAGCAACTCTGGAGAACATGGATAGGTGCCATTTCAGAGTGCTGGAGTAACTCAGCGGGTCAGGCAGCATGTTGTTTAAGAAGGAACTGCAGATGCTGGAAAATCGAAGGTACACAAAAATGCTGGAGAAACTCCGCGGGTGCAGCCGCATCTATGGAGCGAAGGAGATAGGCAATGTTTCGGGACGAAACCCTTCTTCAGACTGATGGGGGGTGGGGTGGGGGGGGCGGGGGAGAAGAAAGGAAAAAGGAGGAGCCCGAGGGCTGAGGGGGAGCTGGGAAGGGGAGGAGACATCAAGGGCTAACAGAATTGTGAGAATTCAATGTTCGTGCCAGCAGGATGCAGACTCCCCAAGGGGAATATGAGGTGCTGTTCCTCCAATTTAGGGTGGGCCTCACTCTGGCCATGGAGGAGGCCCCGGACAGAGAGGTTAGATACGGAGTTGAAGTGCTGAGCCACCGGGAGGTCAGGACGGTTAATGCGGACCGAGCGGAGGTGTTCGGCGAAACGATCGCCAAGCCTACGCTTGGTTTCACCGATGTAGATCAGCTGACATCTAGAGCAGCAGATGCAATAGATGAGGTTGGAGGAGATGCAGGTGAACCTCTGGCACACCTGGAACGACTGCTTGGGTCCTTGAATGCAGTCGAGGGGGGAGGTAAAGCGACAAGTGTAGCATCCCTTGCGGTTGCAAGGGAAAGTGCCCGGGGAGGAGGTGGTGCGGGAGGGAAGGGAATTGACAAGGGAATTACAGAGGGAACGGTCTTTGCGGAAGGCAGACAGGGGGGGAGATGGGAAGATGTGGCGAATGGTGGGGTAACGTTGGAGGTGGCGAAACTGATGGAGGACTATTTGTTGTATGTGACGGCTAGTGGGGTGAAAGGTGAGGACATGGGGGACTCTGCCCTTGTTGCGATTGGGAGGATGAGAGCAGTGTTACGGGGTATTGAAGAGACCCTAGTGCGCGCCTCATCTATAGGAGGGGAGTGGAACCCCCGTTCCCTGAAGAATGAGGACATTTCTGATGCCCTGTTGTGGAACACCTCATCCTGGGAGCAGATGCGGCGTAGACGGAGGAATTGTGAGTAGGGGATGGAGTCCTTACAGGAAGCGGGGTGGGAGAAAGAGTAGTCTAGATAGCCATGGGAGTCAGTGGGTTTATAGTGGATGTTGGTCAGAAGTCTATCACCTGCGATGGAGATAGTGCGGTCAAGGAATGGTAGGGAAGGGTCGGAAATGGTCCAGGTGTATTTGAGTGCCGGATGGAGGTTAGTGGTGGTGGATGTAGTCTGTCTGTTGTGTGTGGGTGCAGGATGTGGCACCAAAGCAATCGTCGATGTAGCGGAGGTAGAGGTCGGGGATGGGGCCCTGGTATGCCTCGAACAAGGATTATTCGACGTATCAAAGAGGCAGGCGTAGCTGGGGCCCATGCGCGTGCCCATAGCTACGCCTTGTATTTGAAGGAAATGGGAGGAGTTAAACAAGGTTATTGAGGGTAAGGACCAGCTCCGCTAAGCGGAGGAGAGTTTCAGTGGACGGGTATAGGTTGCTTCTCCGGTCGAGGAAGAACCGGAGGCCTTTGAGACCATCCTGGTGGGGGATGGAGGTGTAGAGTGACTGGACATCCATGATGAAGATGAGAGGATGGGGGCCTAGAGAATGGAATGCATGGAGACGACGGGACAGGCAGCATCTCTGGAGACAAGGAATGGGTGACGTTTCAGGTCGACACTGAAGATGGGTCTCAACCCAGAAACGTTACCCATTCCTGTCAACATTTTGTGTCTACTTAAACAGTGCCTATCTATCCATGTGGCATTGTGCCAGCAGGCTGGAGGAGCGGGCAAAGGCCTTGCCACAGAGCAGGCAGGTGAAGGGGCACTGGCCGGTGTGGAACGCCAGTGCTGCCACAGGCTGGACATGTGGGTGAAACCCTTGCCACACTCAACGCACACAAAGGGTCTCTCTGCGGTGTGTATCCGCTGGTTCTCCCACAGCCCCCGTGCTCTCTTGTCACAGTGGGATCAGCTGCTCGCCTGCGTGGGTCCGCCGGTGTTGCCGCAACCCCCGCAAGCTGTCAAACGACTCACCACAGTACGGGCAGTCGTAGGGCTGGCCACTGGTGTGCACGCGCTGGTGAGACAGGGCATGGGAGGCCATGGCAAAACGCTCTCCACACACCGGGCTGGGAACGGGTCGGTCGCCGGAGTGCACCCGCTGGTGGGTCAGTAGCTTGGAGGAGCTGGTGAAGCCCTTGCCGCACTGGACGCAGGTGTAGGGGCGCTCGCCAGTGTGAGTGCGCTGGTGCACCAGCAGGTTGCTGGACCGGGTGAAGTGCTTGCCGCACTGGGTGCAGGTGTAGGGCCGCTCCCCGGTGTGGGTGCGCTGGTGCTCCAGCAGGTGACTAGAACGGTTGAAGCCCTTGCCGCACTGGGTGCAGATGTAGGGGCGCTCCCCGGTGTGGGTGCGCTGGTGCACCAGCAGGCTGTTGGAGCAGATGAAGCCCTTGCCGCATTGGGTGCAGGTGTAGGGCCGCTCCCCAGTGTGGGTGCGCTGGTGCTTCAGCAGGTGACTGGACCGGGTGAAGCGCTTGTCGCACTGGACACAGGCGTAGGGGCGCTCCCCGGTGTGGGTGCGCTGGTGGGACAGCAGGGTGCTGGAGTGGGTGAAGCTCTTGCCGCACTGGGCACAGGCGTAGGGGCGCTCCCCGGTGTGGGTGCGCTGGTGCACCAGCAAGCTGCTGGAGCAGCTGAAGTACTTGCCGCATTGGTCGCAGGTGTAGGGCCGCTCCGCGGTGTGGGTGCGCTGGTGCTCCAGCAGGCGACTGGACCGGGTGAAGCGCTTGTCGCACTGGGTGCAGGTGTAGGGCCGCTCCCCGGTGTGGGTGCGCTTGTGGGACAGCAGGGTGTTTGAGTGGGTGAAGCTCTTGCCGCACTGGGCGCAGGTGTAGGGGCGCTCGCCGGTGTGGGTGTGTTGGTGCTCCAGCAGGTGACTGGAGTGGTTGAAGGTCTTGCCGCACTGGGTGCAGGTGTAGGGGCGCTCCCCAGTGTGGGTGCGCTGGTGCTCCAGCAGGTGAGAGGACTGGCTGAAGCCCTTGCCGCACTGGGCGCAGGTGTAGGGCCGCTCCCCAGTGTGGGTGCGCTGGTGCTCCAGCAGGTGACTGGACTGGATGAAGCTCTTGCCGCACTCGGTGCAGCGGTAGGGGTGCTCCCCAGTGTGGAGGCGCCGGTGGGACAGCAGGTCTTTGGACTGGGTGAAGCCTTTGCCGCAGTCGCTGCAGGTGTAGGGGCGCTCGCTGGCGTGCAGGCGCCTGTGCCTCTTCAGGTAATTGGACGACTTGAAGCCTTTGCCGCAGTCGGAGCAGGTGAAGGGCCGCTCACTGCTGTGCACCAGCAGGTGCTGCCTTAGCCCCGACAACTGGACAAAGCTCATGTCGCAGGTGGAGCAGCCATAGGGCTTCTCGCCCGTGTGCACCTGCCGGTGTATCTTCAGGTGATTCGCCGTCTTGAAGCTCATGCTGCAGTTGGAGCAGGTGAAGGGCCTCTCGCTGGAGTGCATGCTGTTGTGCCCCTGCAAGTACTTGTAGTGAGTGAAGCTCTTGCTGCAGTTGAAGGGACGTTCTCCCGTGTGCAGCAGCCGGTGGGCCTCCAGCTCGCTCAGGCACCGCCACACCTTGCCACACATGTCAATTTAACTTGTTGGTCCTCCATCGAAGCTCAGCCCGCACACCGAGCAGATGGGGGAGCCCACCGGCACCCTGGCCGCCCTCAATAGCCGCTCACGTCCCTGTCTCTCCGTCCACAGCAACGGCTCCTAAACCCTGCAGGAGGGGAACACAGGGTCAACAATCTGGCAAACAGGACATTACTAGCACATATTGAGTGCGTTTATGGCGGAGGGAACCGTTATAAAGAAACATAGAAAATGGGTGCAGGAGTAGGCCATTCGGCCCTTCGAGCCTGCAACGCCATTCAATATGATCATGGCTGATCATCCAACTCCATATCCTGTACCTCCCTTCTCTCCATACCCCCTGATCCCTTTAGCCACAAAGGCCACATCCAATTCCCTCTTAAATATAGCCAGTGACCTGGCCTCAACTACTTTCTGTGGCAGTGAATTCCACAGATTCACCAGTCTCTGTGTGAAAAAAAACTTTCTCATCGCGGTCCTAAAAGACTTCCCCCTTATCCTTAAACTGTGACCCCTTGTTCTGGACTTCCCCAACATCGGGAACAACCTTCCTGCATCTAGCCTGTCCAAACCCTTAAGAATTTTGTAAGTTTCTATAAGATCACCCCTCAATCTTCTAAATTCTAGCGAGTAAAAGCCGAGTCTATCCAGTCTTTCTTGATATGAAAGTCCTGCCATCCCAGCAATCAGTCTGGTGTACCTTCTCTGCACTCCCTCCGTGGCAAGAATGTTCTTCCTCAGATTAGGAGACCAAAACTGTACGCAATACTTCAGGTGTGGCCTCACCAAGGCCCTGTACAACTGCAGTAGAACCTCCCTGCTCCTACACTCAAATCCTTTTGCTATGAATGCTAACATACCATTCGCCTTCTTCACCGCCTGCTGCACCTGCATGCCTACTTTCAATGACTGGTGTACCATGACACCCAGGTCTCATTGCATCTCCCCTTTTCCTAAACGGCCACCATTCAGTAATAGTCTACTTTCCTGTTCTTGCCACCAAAGTGGATAACCTCACCTTTATCCACATTATACTGCATCTGCCATGCATTTGCCCACTCACCCAAACTATCCAAGTCAACTTGCAGCCTCCCAGCATCCTCCTCACAGCCAACACTGCCCCCAGCTTCGTGTCATCCGCAAACTTGGAGATTTTGCATTCAATTCCCTCGTCCAAATCATTAATATATATTGTAAATAGCTGGGCTCCCAGCACTGAGCCTTGTGGTACCCCACTAGTCACTGCCTGCCATTCAGAAAAGGTCCCGTTTACTCCTACTCTTTGCTTCCTGTCTGCCAGCCAGTTCTCTATCCACATCAATACTGAACCCCCAATACCGTGTGCTTTACGTTTGCATCGCAATCTCTTATGTGGGACCTTGTCAAAACCCTTCTGAATGTCCAGATATATCACATCCACTGGTTTTCCCTTATCCACTCTGCAAGTTACATCCTCGAAAAAAATTCTATAAGATTCGTCAGACATGATTTACCTTTCATAAATTCATGCTGACTTTGTCCAATGATTTCACCACTTTCTAAATGTGCTGCTATCCCATCTTTAATAACTGACTCTAGCATTTTCCCCGCTACCGATGTTAGACTAACTGGTCTGTAATTCCCCGTTTTCTCTCTCCCTCCCTTTTTAAAAAGTGGGGTTACATTAGCGTCCCTCCAGTCCTCAGGAACTACTCCAGAATCTAAAGAGTTTTGAAAAATCATCACTAATGCATCCACTATTTCTGGGGCTACTTCCTTATGTACTCTGGGATGCATTATTTATCACTAATACAATTCTGTGCGGCACAGTGGCGCAGCGGGACAGCTGCTGCCTCACCGCCAGATACCCGGGCTCCATCCTGACTACGGGTGCTGTCCATGTGGAGTTTGTACGTTCTCCCCTTGACCTGTGATGGTTTTTACTCCGGCTGCTCCGCTTTTCTCCAACATTTCAAAGACGTTTAGGGTTGTAGATTTGTCGGCGTCCGCAATATTGTTAAATTGTCCCTAATGTGCGTAGGATAGTGCTAGTGATAGAATCGCTGGTCGGCGTGGATTCTGCGGGCCAAAAGATCTGTTTCCGCGCTGCATCTCTAAACTAAACTAAACCAAAGAAGGGTCTTGACCCAAATGTCACCCATTCATTCTCTCCACAGATGCTGCCTGACCCGTTGAGTTACTCCAGCACTTTGTCATAGATTCATAGAGTGATACAGCGTTGGAAAGAGGCCCTTCGGCCCAACTCCTAGATCCCTCGGCTCCACACATTCCCCCAGTGCCCCGCCATTCACAGTGAAGATCCTGCCCTGGTTTGACTTCCTAAACTGCAACACCCTCCCCATGCCCAAACAATGTGACCTCCTCCCTGTGGCTCCCTGCCCCTCACCCCTGTCGCCGCATCCTGCTCCTTACCCCCCTTTGCTCCCTCCTCCCCACCCCCAAACAATGTGAACCCACCCCCACCTGGCTCCCTACCCCTTTCATGGATCATTGGTCCTCTCTCTTCCCCCCCCCCCAGTTCCCTGCCCCCCGTTCATCCCCCTCAGCACCAAACCCACTCCCCCTTGAATCCCTCCCCCTCCCTTCGATCCCTGCTTTCCCCGCTACTCCCTTCATCCCCTATCCACCTCCAGCCTCTCACCCCTCTTCACCCAGCCACCTTCTTCACCCCTCCCCCTCTCTCTTTCTCTCTCTCTGTGCCTCTAAATGTCTCTCTCTCTGACCTCTCTCTCTCTCACTCTCTCTCTGTCTCTGCCTCACTCTCTCTCTCACTGCCCCCCCCCTCTCTCTCTGTCTCTCTTGGTCTCTCTCTCACTGTCTCTCTCTCTCTCTGAGTATCTCTGACTCTCTCTCTCTGTATCTCTCTCCTACTCTGCCTCTCTCTCTCCCTCTGTCTGTCTCTCACTGTCCCTGACTCTACTCTCTCTCTGTCTGTCTCTCTCTCTCTCTCTCTATCTCTTGTACAAGACTAGTGTAGATGGGGCATGTTGGTCAGGGTGGGACAAGTGTAGATGGGGCATGTTGGTCGGGGTAGGACTAGTGTAGATAGGTCATGTAGGTCGGGGTGGGACTAGTGTAGATGGGGCATG
Source organism: Amblyraja radiata (assembly GCF_010909765.2). Classification (NCBI taxonomy): domain Eukaryota; kingdom Metazoa; phylum Chordata; class Chondrichthyes; order Rajiformes; family Rajidae; genus Amblyraja; species Amblyraja radiata. The sequence goes on from NC_045971.1 coordinate 52,580,666, forward strand.
TTGGTCGGGGTGGGTCTAGTGTAGATGGGGCATGTTGGTCGGGGTGGGACTAGTGTACATGGGGCATGTTGGTCGGGGTGGGACTGGTGTAGATGGGGCATGTTGGTCGGGGTGGGACTAGTGTAGATGGGGCATGTTGGTCAGGGTGGGACTAGTGTAGGTGGGGCATGTTGGTCGGGGTGGGACTATTGTAGATGGGGCATGTTGGTCGGGGTGGGACTTGTGTAGATGGGGTATGTTGGTCGAGGTGGGACTAGTGTAGATGGGGCATGTTGGTCGGGGTGGGACTGGTGTAGATGGGCATGTTGGTCGGAGTGGGACAGGTGTAGATGGGGCATGTTGATCGGGGTGGGGCTAGTGTAGATGGGGCATGTTGGTCGGGGTGGGACTAGTGTAGATGGGGCATGTTGGTCGGGGTGGGACTAGTGTACATGGGGCATGTTGGTCAGGGTGGGACTAGTGTAGATGGGGCATGTTGGCCGGTGTGGGCAAGTTGGGCTGAAGGGCATGTTTCCGCGCTGTACCTCTCTCTCTTTGTCTGTCTGTCTGTCTGTCTGTGTGTGTCCTTCTCTGTCTCTTTCTCTCTGTCAGTCTCTCTCTCTCCCCCCCACACTGAGGTCACACTGGCTTCTCATTTTCAGCCTTTGTCCTTTACTCACTCTCTCTCTCTCTCTCTCTCTCTCTCTCTCTCTCTCTCTCTCTCTCTCTCTCTCTCTCTCTATCAATATATCTCTCTGTCTGTCTGTCTGTCTCTCTCAGTCTCTTTCTCTCTCTCTGTCCCTCTGTCTGTCTGTCTCTCTCGCTCCCTCTCTCTGTCTCTTTCTCTATCTCCCTCTCTCCCTCCCTCTCATAGAAACATGGAAAATAGGTGCAGGAGCAGGCCATTCGGCCCTTCGAGCCTGCACCGCCATTCAATATGATCATGGCTGATCATCCAACTCAGTATCCTGTACCTGCCTTCTCTCCATACCCCCTGATCCCTTTCGCCACAAGGGCCACATCTAACTCCCTCTTAAATATAGCCAATGAACTGGCCTCAACAACCTTCTGTGGCAGAGAATTCCAGAGATTCACCACTGTCTGTGTGAAAAATGTTTTTATCATCTCGGTCCTAAAAGATTTCCCCCTTATCCTTAAACTGCGACCCCTTGTTCTGGACTTCCCCAACATCGGGAACAATCTTCCTTCATCTAGCCTGTCCAACCCCTTAAGAATTTTGTAAGTTTCTATAAGATGCCCCCTCAATCTTCTAAATTCTAGCGAGTACAAGCCGAGTCTATCCAGTCTATCTTCATATGAAAGTCCTGACATCCCAGAAATCAGTCTGGTGAACCTTCTCTGTGCTCCCTCTATGGCAAGAATGTCTTTCCTCAGATTAGGAGACCAAAACTGTACGCAATACTCCAGGTGTGGTCTCACCAAGAGCCTGTATAACTGCAGTAGAACCTCCCTGCTCCTATACTCAAATCCTTTTGCTATGAATGCTAACATACCATTCACTTTATAACCATATAACAATTACAGCACGGAAACAGGCCATCTCGGCCCTACAAGTCCGTGCCGAACAATTATTTTCCCTTAGTCCCACCTGCCTGCACTCATACCATAACCCTCCATTCCCTTCTCATCCATATGCCCATCCAATTTATTTTTAAATACCAACAAACCTGCCTCCACCACTTCCACTGGAAGCTCATTCCACACCGCTACCACTCTCTGAGTAAAGAAGTTCCCCCTCATGTTACCCCTAAACTTCTGTCCCTTAATTCTGAAGTCATGTCCTCTTGTTTGAATCTTCCCTATTCTCAAAGGGAAAAGCTTGTCCACATCAACTCTGTCTATCCCTCTCATCATTTTAAAGACCTCTATCAAGTCCCCCCTTAACCTTCTGCGCTCCAGAGAATAACGACCTAACTTATTCAACCTTTCTCTGTAACTTAGTTGTTGAAACCCAGGCAACATTCTAGTAAATCTCCTCTGTACTCTCTCTATTTTGTTGACATCCTTCCTATAATTGGGCGACCAAAATTGTACACCATACTCCAGATTTGGTCTCACCAATGCCTTGTACAATTTTAACATTACATCCCAGCTTCTATACTCAATGCTCTGATTTATAAAGGCTAGCATACCAAAAGCTTTCTTTACCACCCTATCTATATGAGATTCCACCTTCAAGGAACTATGCACGGTTATTCCCAGATCCCTCTGTTCAACTGCATTCTTCAATTCCCTACCATTTAGTAGGTAGTTGAGGCCAGTTCATTGGCTATATTTAAGAGGGAGTTAGATGTGGCCCTTGTGGCTAAAGGGATCAGGGGGTATGGGGAGAAGGCAGGTACAGGATACTGAGTTGGATGATCAGCCATGATCATATTGAATGGCGGTGCAGGCTCGAAGGGCCGAACAGCCTACTCCTGCACCTATTTTCTATGTTTCTATTTACCATGTACGTCCTATTTTGATTTGTCCTGCCAAGGTGTAGCACCTCACATTTATCAGCATTAAACTCCATCTGCCATCTTTCAGCCCATTCTTCCAAATGGCCTAAATCACTCTGTAGACTTTGAAAATCCTCTTCATTATCCACAACACCCCCTATCTTGGTATCATCTGCATACTTACTAATCCAATTTACCACACCATCATCCAGATCATTGATGTACATGACAAACACCAAAGGACCCAACACAGATCCCTGAGGCACCCCACTAGTCACCTGCCTCCAACCCGACAAACAGCCATCCACCATTACCGTCTGGCGTCTCCCATTCAGCCACTGTTGAATCCATCTTGCTACTCCTGCATTTATACCCAACAGTTGAACCTTCTTAACCAACCTTCCATGAGGAACCTTGTCAAAGGCCTTACTAAAGTCCATATAGACAACATCCACTGCTTTACCCTCGTCAATTTCCCTAGTAACCGCTTCAAAAAATTCAAGAAGCTTAGTCAAAATGACCTTCCAGGCACAAATCCATGTTGACTGTTCCTAATCAGACCCTGTTTATCCAGATGCTTATATATATTATCACTAAGTATCTTTTCCATTAATTTGCCCACCACTGAAGTCAAACTAACAGGTCTATAATTGCTAGGTTTACTCTTAGAACCCTTTTTAAACAATGGAACAACATGCGCAGTACGCCAATCCTCGGGGACTATTCCCGTTTCTAATAACATTTGAAATATTTCTGTCATAGCCCCGGCTATTTCTACACTAACTTCCCTCAATGTCCTAGGGAATATACTTTCTTCACTGCCTGCTGCACCTGCATCTCCCTCTCTCTCTCCCTCTCTCCATCCCTCTCTCCGTTCCTCACTCCGTCCCTCTCTCCATCCCTCTCTCCATCCCTCTCTCTCTCTCACACTCTCTGGGACAGAGGATTCAAAGGAATAGGTGACGATTCGGGTCGAGACCCTTCTTCAGACTCAAGAACCATTTCCTTCGCTCCATAGATGCTGCCTCACACGCTGAGTTTCTCCAGCATTTTTGTCTAACAACAAGAGTCCAATTACCTTCACTGGACAATAGACAACAGGTGCAGGAGGAGGCCATTTGGCCCTTCGAGCCAGCACCGCCATTCAATGTGATCATGGCTGATCATCCCTAATCTCTGTGGAAATGAAAAGCCATGGATGACAGCAGAGGTGCGCTTGCTGCTGAGGGCCCGTGATGCAGCCTACAGAGCCGGTAACACAGCTGCTCTTCCATCTACCAGGACTGCACTGGAAAAAGGAATCAAGGCAGCGAAACGTGCCTATGCAGAGAAAATCCAGGGACACCTCTGTGACACAGGAGACAGCAGGAGGATGTGGAAGGGAATCCAAACACTGACGGGGTACAAGGCAAGGCAGCAGGTGACTGACACCGACACTTCTCTTCCAGATAAACTTCCAGATAATTGTTCCAGAAGAACCATTTCTTTGCACGTTTTGATGCAGCTAACACCACACCCAATGGGAGAGCTAGCCCTTGCTTACAAACTGACCAGCCAGTCCTGACCATAGACTCGATGTACACACGGAGAATCCTGTCCAAGCTCAACCCGTGGAAAGCAGTTGGACCCGACAACATCCCAGGCCGTGTGCTCAAGGAATGTGCGGATGAGTTAGCAGATGTGCTAACAGACATCTTCAACATCTCCCTTAGTCAAGCCATTGTCCCCACATGCCTCAAAACCTCCACAATAATCCCAATAGCAAAGAAATCAGTTGTGGCTTGCCTAAATGATTACCGCCCTGTCGCCCTGACCCCCATAGTAATGAAGTGCTTTGAACGCCTGGTTAAACCTCACATTACTGCCAGCCTCTCCTCATCGTTAGACCCCCTCCAGTTCGCCTATCGCCCCAACCGTTCTACAGAAGATGCCATCTCTACTACGCTGCACACAGTACTCACTCATCTGGAAAACAAAAACACCTACGCCAGAATCCTGTACATTGACTTCAGCTCAGCTTTTAACACCATCATCCCACAGAGACTTGTGGAGGAACTAACCCTGCTGGGCCTCAACACCACCCTGTGTCACTGGATCCTGGACTTTCTGACATAGAGACCGCAGTCAGTCCATGTTGGCAAGAATACCTCAGGCTCGATCACGCAAGGCTGTGTGCTCAGCCCGCTGTTGTTCCCACTGCTCACACATGACTGTGCTGCCAGATTCAGGGGCAATAAGATTATAAAATTTGCAGATGACACCACAGTGGTGGGTCTCATCAGTGGAGAGGATGAAACAATGTACAGGGAGAAAGTGAAACAACTAGTGGACTGGTGCGGCAACAACAATTTAGCATTAAACGTTGACAAAACAAAGGAGATGATTGTCGACTTCAGGAGGTCGCAGCCCAAACACACACCCCTCAACATCAGTGGCATCACGGTGGAGAGAGTGGAGAGCATAAAGTTCCTCGGAGTGCAAATTACAGACAGTCTCACCTGGTCCAGGAACATCACTGGGATTGTCAAACGGGCCCATCAGCGACTGCACTACCTGAGGAAACTCAAACAGGTCTCACTCCCCACCAACATCCTCAGGACTTTTTACAGGGGCACGGTGGAGTCTGTACTTACGTACTGCATGAACACATGGTACTCCAACTGTAACTGCTCAGACAGGAAGTCCTCTGCAGAGAGTAGTGAGGGGAGCAGAGAGGATCATTGGCGTCTCCCTACCCTCGGTACAAGAACTGTTCCAGAGCCGCTGCCTGAAAAAAGCACTGAGCATAGCAAAGGACAGACTGCACCCACTCCACACACACCTGGATCTCCTGCCATCAGGCAAGAGATACCGTAGCATCAAAGCCCGGACAACCAGACTGCTAAACAGTTTCCTGCCACAGGCTGTGAGGCTGCTAAACAGTCATTCCACCTGATTCTGCTGCTTTTTGAACTGATCATTTAATAACTGGCACTGAGTAATAACTCTGGCACTGGCTCAGGCCACTTAAATCAGCTGCCCTGGACATTTTATGACTGTTACTTGTATTTTAATGTTGCTGTTTTTACCTGCACTTTTGTTTAACTATTCGTACTGTTTTATCAGGAACTGGATTGTTTTTTTTAATCATTATATTTTATGCCTGGAACATGGATTTGTGGCTGGAAGGTCATGTTTGACTAATCTTCTAGAATTTTTTGAAGAGGTTACTCGGGAAATTGATGAGGGTAAAGCAGTGGATGTTGTCTATATGGACTTCAGTAAGGCCTTTGACAAGGTTCCTCATGGAAGGTTGGTTACGAAGGTTCAATTGTTGGGTATTAATGGTGGAGTAGCAAGATGGATTCAACAGTGGCTGAATGGGAGATGCCAGAGAGTAAGGGTGGATGGCTGTGTTCAAGAAGGAACCGCAGATGCTGGAAAGTCGAAGGTACACAAAAATGCTGGAGAAACTCAGCGGGTGCAGCAGCATCTATGGAGCGAAGGAAATAGGTAACTTTTCACGAAAAGTTACCTATTTCCTTCGCTCCATAGATGCTGCTGCACCCGCTGAGTTTCTCCAGCATTTTGGTGTACCTAAGGGTGGATGGCTGTTTGTCAGGTTGGAGGCTGGTGACTACTGGGGTGCCTCAGGGATCTGTGTTGGGTCCACTATTGTTTGTCATGTACATCAATAATCTGGATGATGGTGTGGTAAATTGGATTAGTAAGTATGCAGATGATACTAAGATAGGTGGTGTTGTGGATAATGAAGTAGATTTTCACAGTCTACAGAGAGATTTAGGCCATTTGGAAGAGTGGGCTGAAAGATGGCAGATGGAGTTTAATGCTGAAGTGTGAGGTGCTACATCTTGGCAGGACAAATCAAAATAGGACGTACATGGTAAATGGTAGGTATTGAGGAATGCAGTTGAACAGAGGGATCTAGGAATAACTGTGCATAGTTCCCTGAAGATGGAATCTCATGTAGATAGGGTGGTAAAGAAAGCTTTTAGTGTGCTGGCCTTTATAAATCAGAGCATTGAGTATAGAAGTTGGGATGTAATATTAAAATTGTACAAGGCATTGGTGAGGCCAATTCTGGAGTATGGTGTACAATTTTGGTCGCCTAATTATAGGAAGGATGTCAACAAAATGGAGAGAGTAGAGGAGATTTACTTGAATGTTGCCTGGGTTTCAGCAACTAAGTTACAGAGAAAGGTTGAACAAGTTAGGTCTTTATTCTTTGGAGCGCAGAAGGTTAAGCGGGGATTTGATAGAGGTCTTTAAAATGATGAGAGGGAAAGACAGAGTTGACGTGGATAAGCTTTTCCCTTTGAGAGGAGGGAAGATTCAAACAAGTGGACATGAGTTGAGAATTAAGGGACAGAAGTTTAGGGGTAATACGAGGGGGAACTTCTTTACTCAGAGAGTGGTAGCTGTATGGAATGAGCTTCCAGTGGAAGTGGAGGAGGCAGGTTCAATTTTATCATTTAAAAATAAATTGGATAGGTATATGGACGGGAGAGGAATGGAGGGTTATGGCCTGAGTGCAGGTAGATGGGACTAGGGGAAAATAAGTGTTCGGCACGGACATGAAAGGCCGAGATGGCCTGTTTCTGTGCTGTAATTGTTATATGGTTATGCGTGAAATGTTTAAGTTTTATGTGCGATGCTCCGGTATTCCCTGGGAAATGTCGTCTCATTTTGCACTGGACAATTGTTGCTTTGCAAGATGACAATAAAGGATGATAATGATAATAATAATCAGTACCCCGTTCCTGCCTTCTCCCCATATCCCCTGACTCCGCTATCTTTAAGGGCCCTATCTAGCTCTCTCTTGAAAAAAACATCCAGAGAACCAGCCTCCACCACCCTCTGAGGCAGAGAATCCCACACTTACAACTCTCTGGGTGGAAACGTTTCTCCTCATCTCAGTCCCAAATGGCCACAGATTCACAACTCTCTGGGTTAAAAAGTTTCTGCTCGTCTCAGTCCTAAATGGCCACAGATTCACAACTCTCTGGGTGGAAACATGTTTCCTGCCTCTAGCGTTTCCAAGCCTTTAAAATTCTTATATGTTTCAATGAGATGCCCTCTCATCCTTCTAAACTCCAGAGTGTACAAGCCCAGCCGCTCATTCTCTCAGCATATGACAGTCCCGCCATCCCGGGAATTAACCTTGTAAACCTGCGCTGCACTCCCTCAATAGCAAGAATGTCCTTCCTCAAATTAGGATAGAGAGAGAAGAGGAGAGGGAGGGGGAGAGAGAGGGGGGGAGAGAGAGAGGGGGGGGGGGGGGAGAGAGAGAGGGGGGGGGGGGAGAGAGGGGGGGGGAGAGCGAGGGGGAGAGAGAGAGAGAGAGGGAGAGAGGGGGAGAGAGAGAGAGACAGAGGGGGGGGGGGGACGCCGCCTGCCAGCGCCTGTGCATGCTCCCCCTGCTGCATTAAAGAGAATGCATGCATCACTGGCTGCATTAAAGTGAATGCATGCATTACTGGCTGCATATAAGGGAATGAATGCTCCCCCTGCTGCATTAAAGAGAATGCATGCATCACTGGCTGCATTAAAGGGAATGCATGCATCACTGGCTGCATTAAAGGGAATGCATGCTCCCCCTGCTGCATTAAAGGGAATGCATGCATCACTTGCTGCATTGCTGCCTCCCCCGCAGCGCTTCACCCTTACCTGCTTATTTTTGTAGCTGGATTCCCGCACCACATGCGTTTGGGTGGCGACCTCTTGTCCAAAGCAAAGATCCTGTAGCGGAGTAAGTTCCTGGATCTTGTCCACAAAGGCACTTCTGGCGGGATGGGGACGCTTTAGGGCGGCGCACCGGCGCTGGCAACGCGGGACGGCGGGTCTCAGGCGTCCGGGTGGAGGGCGAAACGCCGCATGTTGGTTCCGGGGTGTTTTTTTGGTGCATTGAGGGTGGAATGGAGAGAAAAAAGGAGGGAGAGAAGGAGGAGGGAGGAAGAGAGGTAGAGAGGGAGGGAATCAGTGTGAGATAAAGTTTAAGAGAGTTTTGAAAACTTTTGAGAATGTTTTTAGGAAGTTTTGGAGATTGAGAGCAAAGATCTTATAGCGGAGCAAGATGGGTTACTCTCACGCAAACGTGTAGTTCGCTCATGGGCGGGTTCATGGTGATTATAGCGGCCATTTTAGCAACCAGCCGCCGCCATCTTGTGCCATGGCAGCGGGGAGAGGGGGTGTGTGTGGGGCCCGGGGAGAGGGGCATAGGCGGGGGGGGGGAGACATTGTAGTGAGGGGGCAGGCGAGGGAGTGATGGGAGGATAAGGCCCAGTGTGTGTGAAGTTGCGGGGAGGTTTACAATGTTTCTTATTTACAATGTTTCTTATTTAATGTCCCTTGTCTAGTCTGAAATAAAGTTCATTATTGGATCAGAAGAAATATAATTCTGTGTGTTATATGATTATATACATTTATATCACATTCATGTATGTGTGTTTATAAACATTTTATTCTTTAACAAGAATTAACAGAATTATGAACTAACAGAATTATGAATCTAACCCTATATCACACACAAAAACTTCCCCCGCAATGTCAATTACCCTGCGAGTCGGGTCGGTTCCGGTTACTACAAAATCAACTCAAACACTGCTTGTGAGCCATTTAAAAAGAAATGATTTAAAATACATTAAAAAAGACAATTACCAGTCAAATTTTATTCTTGACAAGAAGTATGAACTGACAGATTTATGAATCTAACCCTATATCACACACACAAACTGTTGCCCCGCAACATTGATTACACTGCGAGTCGGGTCGGGTCAGGTAGGCTCAGGTTACTAAAATGGGCGGGGAAAAATGCCCATGATCCCCTCCGTAGCGTACTACACGTCAGCCCATTGCATTTCGCAGGAGTAGCCTATCTTGCTCCGCTATAAGATCTTTGATTGAGAGAGGGAGAGAGGGATGGAGAAGTATTCACCTCTCCATCCCTCTCTGGTCATCACGATGGCCCAGCGGTAGAGTTGCCGCTTCACGGCGCCAGAGACCCCGGTTCCATCCCGACCACGGGCGCTGTCTGTGTGGAGTTCGCACGTTCTCCCCGTGACCTGCGTGGGTTTTCTCCGGGCGCTCCGGTTTCCTCCCACACTCCAAAGATGTGCGGGTTTGTAGGTTAATTGGCTTCTGGTAAATATTGTAAATTGTCCCCCAGTGTGTGTGTGTGTAGGATAGTATTAGTGTGCGGGGATCGCTGGTCGGCACGGACTCGGTGGGCCGAAGGGCCTGTTTCCGTGGTGTATCTCCAAACTTAACTGGTTGAAGAACATAATTCAAACATTCAGTTGTCCACAAAGTGTAAAAGATGTTTTCATTTTATTTGGAAAGGCCACTAAAGAAAACGGAGAAAGAGTTGAGTATAGGAGCAAAGAGGTCGTTCTGCAGTTGTACGGGGCCCAGGTGAGACCACACCTGGAGTATTGTGTACAGTTTTGGTCTGTTGGCCTTCATAACAAGAGTAGTTGAGTATAGGAGCAAAGAGGTCCTTCTGCAGTTGCACATGGAGTATTGTGTGCCCACACATACGCACGCCCTCCAAGCTCACACGCACGCATGCCTCCACTCTGAAGTTAACTAACAATTGAATTTAATAGGTGGTAGACACAAATGCTGGAGAAACTCAGCGGGTGAGGCAGCATCCATGGAGCGAAGGAAAGGCAATGTTTCGGGCTGAGACTCTTCTTCAGATGCTGGGGACAAACTTGCAAATCTGCTTCGAAAGTGAAAACTGCAAATCCTTTAAACTTCATCCCTCTTTCTCCCCTCTCTTAAGCTTTCCATCTCCCTCTCTCCTTTCTCTCTCTCCCTCACCTCTATCTTTCCCTCTCCATCTCCTTTCTCTCTGTCTGTCTCTCTCTCTCCCCTCTCCTCACCTCTCGCCCTCCCTCTCTCTCTCTCTCTCTCTCTCTCTCTCTCCCCCCCTCTCCTCTAAACATTCCTCCGCCATTTTCTACACGCCCCAATACGCTCCACTCTCTCCCTACGCCGACAGGCAGAGTGGGAGAGAGAACTACGAGGAAGGTTCCAGAAATTTCCACGCCTCTCCCTCCCCTTCAAGCTCCTGTGGTCGCCATTTTGCTCATTTTGCTTTCTGCACGAAGATGTCTGGAAATGTCTCCTGGAAGAATTTCACCTCTGGGATATTTCTCTTTCCCTTCTTTAATCCCGTCTTCACTGGAGGTGAAAGGAGACGGAGGGAGGGAGGGAGGGAGAAAGTTTGAGAAAGTTTCGGAAAGGAGAGAGAGAGAGAGAGAGAGAGTGAGAGAGAGAGAGAGAAGATATGGGAAAGAGGGAGAGGGACGGGGAGGCAGAGAGCGAGAGGGGAGAGAGAGAGAGAGGGAGAGGGGAGAGAGAGAGACAGAAAGGCAGGGAGATAGGGGAGAGCGAGAAGAGAGAGGGGAGAAAGAGAGAGAGGGGAGAGACAATAGACGATAGAGAGAGACAGGGGTGTGAGAGAGTGAGAGAGATCGGAAAGGGGGAGAAAGAAAGATATAGGAGAGACATAGGGGAGAGGAGGAGATAGAGAGGAGGGAGAGAAATCTATGGGGGAGAGGGGAGGGATGGGGGCAGGAGAGAGTGGAGCGAAAGAGGAGAGGGGACAGAGAGAGAGATGGGCGAGAGAGAGGAGTGAGAGGGGGCGAGAAATGGAGAGAGAGAAGGAGATAGAGAGAGAGGTGGAGAGACAGGGGGAGAGAGAGATGGAGAGAGGGGGTGAGATAGGGGAGAGAGAGAGGGGGAGAGTGAGGGGTAATGGAGAGAGGGGAAGATAGCTAAGCGGAGAGAGAGAGAGAGAAAAAGAGAGAGCGAGAGAAAAAGAAAGAGAGAGAGAGAGAGAGACTGTAAGACAAATGTAATGAAGATTTACAAGATGATTAGTTGAGTTTACTGGACATTATCTTGCACTAAACATTATTCCCTTTATCCTGTATCCATACACTGTGGACGGACGGCTGGATTGTAATCATGTACAGTCTTCCCGCTGACTGGAGATTCCGCAACAAGAAAGCTTTTCACTGTACCTCGCTACCTTGTTGTTATTGTGGTCATGTCATCCATGTACGCCCTGATTGGAGGAAGGCACAGCCTACTTTTCAAGCGTTCCCCTCCGACCACCCATCGTGATGCTCGAATGATGAGCTCCATTGCCATGGTGAAAACCAGAGGAGAAATGGTACAGCCTTCCATTATGCCTACCTCAAGGTGCTGCCAGGCGGTGGTGTTGTCCTGTGTTGTGACGCAGAACTGGAGGTCCTGGAAGTAACCTTTTACCAGCTTTGTGATGACCTCTGGGACCTGGAAGAAATTAAAAACTGCCCAAAGAGTCTCATGGGGCACGGAACCAAAGGCATTGGCAAGATCTAAGAAAACCACATGCAGATCTCTCTTTTCCTTCTTGGCAGTTTGTATCTTGTGCCAGATGACGTTTGCATGATCTAGACATCCTGAGAAACCACGTACCCCTGCTTTCTGCACTGACGTGCCAATGAAGTTGTTGCTCTGCAAAAATGCTGAGAGTCTTTGGGCCACAACACCAAAGAAGATCTTTCCTTCCACGTTCAGAAGGCTGATCTGGCGGAATTGGCTAATGGTTGAGGAGTTCTTTTCTTTGGGAATTAAGATCCCTCCTGCCCTTCGCCATGCCTTAGGTATGATTCCTTTCCCCCATGCCCCTTTCATTAACTTCCAAAGGTATTTCAGGGCTCCAGGGGTGTTCTTATAGAGCCTGTATAGAATGCCATTAGGCCCTGGGTCTGATGCTGTTCTTGCCCGTTTGACTGTGTTCTCCACCTCCTTCCATGTAGGAGGCCTTATGTCCATCTGGTGCTCAGGTGGGTGGATAGGTGGCATGTCATCTGGAATGGTGACTGGCTCATACCTCCGGTTGTCAGAGTACGTCTTCCTCAGGTGTTCCTCCAGTTCCCTTACAGGCACTCCCAGGATCCCGCTCTTCTCCTTGACAAACTTATATGGATTTCTGTAGAAACTTGTCCTCGCCCGTTCTTTCTTCTTGTGTTGCTTTCTCAGGCATTCTGCTCTTCGTAGGATTGCCAAGCGCTGCTTTATTTCTGCCGGCAGTGCCTTGAGTCCTTTAATTTCTGCCTCTGTGGCCTTCCTCCACTGTTTTCTCAGCTCCCTCCTTTCTTTCACCAGTCTTTTGATCTCCTGCTGCCTCCTGGACTTGTACTGCAGTGCTGGTTCCTTCTATGTCCTCTGTTTCATGACCTTCACCCCAAATCTCTCCACCCCATAGTTGTATATGGTGTCATAGAAACATAGAAACATAGAAAATAGGTGCAGGAGTAGGCCATTCGGCCCTTCAAGCCTGCACCGCCATTCAATATGATCATGGCTGATCATCCAACTCAGTATCCTGTACCTGCCTTCTCTCCATACCCCCTGATCCCTTTAGCCACAAGGGCCACATCTAACTCCCTCTTAAATATAGCCAACGAACTGGCCTCAACTACCTTCTGTGGCAGAGAATTCCAGACATTCACCACTCTCTGTGTGAAAAATGTTTTCCTCATCTCGGTCCTAAAAGTTTTCCCCCTTATCCTTAAACTGTGTCCCCTTGTTCTGGACTTCCCCAACATCGGAAACAATCTTCCTGCATCTAGCCTGTCCAACCCCTTTAAGAATTTTGTAAGTTTCTATAAGATTCCCCCTCAATCTTCTAAATTCTAGCAAGTACAAACCGAGTCTATCCAGTCTTTCTTCATATGAAAGTCCTGACATCCCAGGAATCAGTCTGGTGAACCTTCTCTGTACTCCCTCTATGGCAAGAATGTCTTTCCTCAGATGAGGAGACCAAAACTGTACGCAATACTCCAGGTGTGGTCTCACCAAGACCCTGTACAACTGCAGTAGAACCTCCCTGCTCCTATACTCAAATCCTTTTGCTATGAATGCTAACATACCATTCGCCTTCTTCACTGCCTGCTGCACCTGCATGCCTACTTTTAATGACTGGTATACCATGACACCCAGGTCTCGTTGCATCTACCCCTTTCCTACTCGGCCACCATTCAGATAATAGTCTACTTTCCTGTTTTTGCCACCAAAATGGATAACCTCACATTTATCCACATTATACTGCATCTGCCATGCATTTGCCCACTCACCCAACCTATCAAATCACCTTGCAGCCTCCTAGCATCCTCCTCACAGCTAACACTGCCCCCCAGCTTCGTGTCATCCGCAAACTTGGAGATGTTGCATTCAATTCCCTCGTCCAAATCATTACTATATATCGTAAATAGCTGGGGTCCCAGCACTGAGCCTTGCGGTACCCCACTAGTCACTGCCTGCCATTGTGAAAAGGTCCCGTTTACTCCTACTCTTTGCTTCCTGTCTGCCAGCCAGTTCTCTATCCACATCAATACTGAACCCCCAATACCGTGTGCTTTAAATTTGTACACTAATCACTTATGTGGGACCTTGTCGAAAGCCTTCTGAAAGTCCAGATATAACACATCCACTGGTTCTCCCTTATCCACTCTGCTAGTTACATCCTCGAAAAATTCTATAAGATTCGTCAGACATGATTTACCTTTCATAAATCCATGCTCACTTTGTCCAATGATTTCACCACTTTCCAAATGTGCTGCTATCCCATCTTTTATAACTGATTCTAGCAATTTCCCCACTACCGACGTTAGACTAACTGGTCTGTAATTCCCCGTTTTCTCTCTCCCTCCCTTTTTAAAAAGTGGGGTTACATTAGCTACCCTCCAATCCTCAGGAACTACTCCAGAATCTAAAGAGTTTTGAAAAATTATCACTAATGCATCCACTGTTTCTGGGGCTACTTCCTTAAGTACTCTGGGATGCAGCCTATCTGGCCCTAGGGATTTATCAGCCTTTAATCCATTCAATTTACCTAACACCACTTCCCGGCTAACCTGGATTTCACTCAGTTCCTCCATCTCATTTGACCCCCGGTCCCCTGCTATTTCCGGCAGATTATTTATGTCTTCCTTAGTGAAGACAGGCAAGGCAAGGCAAGGCAAATTTATTTGTATAGCACCATTCGTGCAAACAGCAAATCAAGGTGCTTTACAGGAAAGAAAAAATAAAATAGTCAATAATTACAAATTGCAAAATAAGCAATACGACAAATGTATGAATAATAAAACAACGTCAATGAAACAATTTAAAAAGCAAATAAAAGGGTTAAAATTAGACGGTTAAGATTACCTGCATGTCGGGATATGGAAAAGCTATAGTAAACAACAGTGTGTTTAGGCCTGATTTCAATGCGCTTACCGTCTGTGCACACCTCAGGTGTTCAGGGAGCTTGTTCCACAGGTGTGGAGCATAAAAACCGAATGCTGCTTCAACCTTTTTAGTTCTGACCCTGGGAACACAGAGTAAACCTGTCCCTGAAGACCTGAGGAGTCTAGGCGCCTCATATACAACAAGTAGGTCAGAGATGTATTTTGGACTTAGACCATTCAGTGCCTTGTAGGTCAGTAACAGAATTTTTAAATCTATCCTCTTACACACAGGGAGCCAGTGCAAAGATTTAAGGACAGGTGTAATGTGGTCCATTTTCTTGGTGTTGGTCAGAACCAAAGTAGTTATTCAATTGGTCTGCCATGTCCTTGTTCCCCATGATCAATTCACCTGTTTCTGACTGCAAGGGACCTACATTTGTTTTTTGTTTTTGTTTTTTTATTTAAAAAAAAAAAACATTTATTTATTTTTTATTAGAAGTATGGTAAGTTACAATAATACACAACACATATGTCTTAATACGGTTTTTTTGTACCGCTTCATTTTTTGAGCTTTAAGAAAAAGATAGAAGTAAAGAAAGTAAGAAAAGTGCGCAAGAGTCGTGAAGGTGCAAGAGAGTGTTGAGAAAAGAAAGCCCCTTAGAAAAGAAGTTAGAGAAGGAAGTAAAGAAAGAAAGAAAGTAGACCCTAGAAAAGAAGGAAAAAGAAAGGAGAAACAATCGCTCTATTATAACATTAAACTCCGCAGAGAGGGAACCACCAACCAAGTCTGTTTTTGTTGTTTTACCCCCCGTTGCCAGATCCTGGTACCATTTATTTATTTATTTATTTATTTATTTATTAGATTACTATTGCGCCTCATGCTTGTAATAGTTCCAAAAACGTAGACCACGTCGTTTGGAATTGGTCTGCTTTGCCTGCTAAGAGGAATCTCATCTCTTCCAGATGTAGTGTTTCAAACATACATGATATCCACATTTTTATTGTTGGTGTGGGCGCATTTTTCCAGAATTTAAGTATAAGCTTTTTTCCCATTATTAGCCCATAATTGAGTAAATTCTTCTGAAACACGTTTAGTTCAGGGTTACCTTCCGATATTCCAAAAATGATCCATTCTGGTTTTGGTACCAGTTTTATTTTAATTAATTTTGTAAAGATGTCAAATATTTCATTCCAGAATTTTTGTATTTTTGTACAAAAAACGAAAGAATGCGCTATGGTAGCTTCTTGACACAGACATTTATCACAGATGGGTGAGACATTAGCGAAGAGTTTATTTATTTTAGTTTTTGAATAATATAGTCTATGTAATGTTTTGAATTGGATGAGAGTATGTCGTACGTTGATCGAACATTTATGCACCTGTAGTAAGTGATTATCCCAGCTCTCTTTTGAAATTTTTATAGCTAATTCTTGTTCCCAGTCTCTTCTAATTCCATCAGTTGTGGGTATTTCTATGTTTAAGATGATGTTATATAAGTACGATATTAGATTCGGTGATTCCGCCTTTGTTTTCATTGCTTCATCCAGTAAGTCTGTAGGCATATTATGATAGTCTTTTGTGTATTTTTTCAGATAATCACGAATTTGAAGATATTTAAAATATTGATTATTTTTCAAATTATATTTCAGTTGTAGTTGTTGAAATGATAGTAATTTTCCCAATTCATACAGATCTCCGAGCGTTTTGATTCCCATTCTTTCCCATTGTATGAATGATTTGTCTATAATTGATGGTTTAAACAATGGATTATTAACTATTGGTATTAAAAGAGATAGGTTTCTTAATTTTAGGTTCTGTTTTATTTGTTTCCATGTTCTAATTGTGCTATGTATAATTGGATTTTTATTATAATTTTTGTTACTCAGATGCATTGGTGAGAGGAGAGTCGCTCCTATATTACACGGAGAGCAGTCCTCTCTTTCCATTACAATCCAGTCCACTTGCTGGGCAGAATTGTCCAGCAGGTGAATCATATTTTTAATATTTACTGCCCAATTATAATACATAAAATTGGGGAGCGCTAGACCACCCAGCTCTTTTCGTTTATTAAGGTGTGCTCTTTGTATTCTATGGGATTTATAATCCCATATAAAATTTGTAATGTCTGAATCCAATTTTTTGAAAAACTTTTTTGGGAGATATATAGGTATTGATTGAAATAGGTATAGGATTTGTGGTAGAAAGATCATTTTTATAGCGTTTATTCTGCCTATTAGGGACATCGGAAGTGTTTTCCAGAATTTAATCAAATGATTTAGTTTCTTAAGTAAGGGATTATAATTGGCTTTAAACATATCATGGAAGTTTCTAGTAATTTCAATTCCCAAATATTTGAATTTTTCTGTGGCTATTTTAAAGGGGAATTTCCGGAGGTGTGTTGAGTCTTTTGGTTTTATCGACATAATTTCACTTTTGTTCCAGTTTATTCTATATCCTGAGAAGGATCCCAAGTCCTCAATTAAATTTAATATGTTTGGTATACTAATTTGTGGTTTTGTGATGTACAATAGTACATCATCGCCGTATAAAGATATTATGTTATTTGAGTGTTTTGTATTATAACCATAAATATCCGGGTGTGTTCTTATTTTTTCAGCAAGGGGTTCAATTACCAAAGCAAATAACAGCGGTGATAATGAACATCCTTGTCTATTACTCCTTTATAATTCAAATTTTGTGGTTAGTGTATTATTAGTTAGTATTCTAGCCGTGGGTTTGTTATATAATAATTTTATCCATGCGATGAAGTTCTCTCCCATTTGGAATTTTTGCAATACTTTAATCATATAATCCCATCCTACTTGATCAAACGCTTTTTCTGCGTCCAGTGAAATGATAGATAACTCTTGGTCATGAGATTTATGTGAGTGCATTATGTTAAGCAAGCGTCTCAAATTATTGAATGAGTGTCTCTTAGGTATAAATCCTGTTTGATCCTCATTTATTAATCTACTAACATACCTGCTTAGTCTTCTGGCTAGTGTTTTCGCTATTATTTTTTGATCCGTATTTAACAGAGCAATAGCTCTATATGATCCTGGTTCTTCTATATTTTTATCTTTTTTAAGTATTAATGTGATCGTTGATTCTGCTAATGTTTCAGGTAATCTTTGCTCTTTAAAAGCATATGTATACATTTTCTGTAGGCGTGGAGTAACTATG
Source organism: Amblyraja radiata (assembly GCF_010909765.2). NCBI lineage: Eukaryota > Metazoa > Chordata > Chondrichthyes > Rajiformes > Rajidae > Amblyraja > Amblyraja radiata. The sequence continues at coordinate 52,598,518 of NC_045971.1, forward strand.
TCGTAAAAGGATTTATAGAATTCGTTACTGAATCCGTCTGGTCCTGGTGTTTTTCCATTCTTAAGTGTGTTTATTGTGTCTTCTATCTCCTTAGAAGTAATTTGTGCTCCCAGTTCCTCTTGTTCCCTCAGTTCTAATTGAGGGAGATTACAATTATCCAGAAATTCTGAGACTTTATTATTGTCTATTGACGTTTTAGATGTATATAGATTCTGGTAAAATTGAGCAAATCTTTTATTGATATCCTTGGGTAGTGTTAATAACTCCCCTCTATCTGAGTTAATCTTTAGTATTGTATTCTCTTTTTCACGTTTTTTCAATTGGCGTGCTAGAAGTTTGTGGGGTTTGTCCCTGAATTCAAAATGTTCTTGTTTAGTAATTTGAAATAGTGTTATAACTTTCTCTGACAACAATTTGTTTAGCTTGAATTTCAATAGTAGAATTTTATTATGTTTATCCATAGTTGGATCTTTAGCATTATCTGTATCTAATTGTTTTATTTGTTCTTCTAAATGTCTTTGCTCATTCGTATTCTTTTTATTTTGAAAAGCTTGAAATTAAATAATGACTCCTCTAATAAATGCTTTGAAGGATTCCCATAATAGCGTGGGGGATATATCTGGTGTATCATTTATCTCAAAAAATAGGTCCATCTGTTTTTTTAGATATATACTCCCTTATGGGTCTTTTAAAATTTGCGAGTTAAACCTCCAGAACGATTTATTCATAAACATTCCTTCTAATTTTAAAACAAAAGTTAACGGAGAATGGTCTGAGATCGCATTGATGTGGTATTTAGGGTTCATAGTATGCGGAATTAATTTTGTATCCACTAGGAAATAGTCTTTACGTGAATATGTTTTGTGTACCATTGAATAAAACGAATAATCCCTTCCCGTCGGGTTTGCAATCCTCCAAACGTCTGCTATATTTGTGTTTTTTATATATATATGTAAGAGTTCACTGGTTTTAGATTTCATGTTACCTCTTTGTTTTTGCATCGATTTATCTAGATACGGGTCTAAAACACAGTTGAAGTCTCCTCCAATTATAACATTTTGATAATTAAATTCTGTAATTATATTCAAAATGTTATTAAAAAATTGAGGATTATCAAAATTGGGCGCATAAATGTTTACCAGCGTAATTGGCGTAGTATTGATTTCTCTGTTACTATAAGGTATCTCCCTTCCTTATCTGATATAATATTATTTGATTTAAATGGTATTCCTTTACGAATAATGATTGCAATGCCTCTAGATTTGGAAGTGAATGAAGAGTGAAATGTTGGCCTATCCAGTTCGCCCTCAGTCTCGTCTGATCTTGGTGTTTAAGATGCGTTTCTTGTAGAAACGAAATGTCCGTGTTGTATGATTTCAACTGAGCTAGTATCTTGCCCCTTTTAATAGGTTCATTAATACCCCTTATATTCCAACTACATAGTGTGATTCCTCCCATTTTCTTTTGATTGTCGTCATGCATTTTTACCAATTTTAATGACCTTATTTATTGCGGTGCGTCCATACCTCAGGACTCTGGTTATTTGGGGGGCGTTTATATTATAGACTTCTTTCGTAGCTCCCTTCCGCGACTTTCCTTGAAAAAAAACACATAGATGTGACCTATTGTGATAAAAAAAAAAAAAATAGAACAAGTAAATTTACAGTGTCTGAGTGTTCGACACTGTAGTGAGTGTCCCACTCGTCTGTGGGATTCGACATACCGCTTCCGGTGTAGATGTTATGAAGTTAGCCCCGCTGCCTTTATTACCCTAAACCTAGGGGGTCGATACCATTTCCAAATTAGTTCTATTTCATCCAGTTACACTATATATATATGAATCATTCCGACTTATCAAATCTAATCATATATTCAATTACCTATATTCCTCACTCTTTATCTATTAACTATTTACAATCGGTTTTAGCTTTGTTAATAGTGAGCTGTTCGCTGAAAGGGTTAACCAGAGTCAGGCTCCTGGAATTATGCCAGGTGTCTGAGTCTCCTCCCCTCCCCACTCAGGCTGCGAAACACATAAGATTACAGTTGTCTGCGTTATATATCAGGCAACGCATTTTTACAATTTTTACCATTATATACCTCAAGTTAGTTTCCATTACTATTTCTATATTAGTATTGTTAGTTATTAATTATTATTAATTCTCTATATTTTGTGAAACTGTAAAATCGTAAAGCGACACTTGTCCTTATAATGTTTTCCCCATTCAGCTCAGCAGATCGTCACTCCCATGTTTATCAGTCTTTTCCCGTTTGAACACAAAGTGTCCTTGAATTGAATTCCACAATGTCCAAGGGGAGTTAATAATGTCTAGACACTTCTCGTGGAAAAGCTGTTGCATTTAATAATTTTTAAAGATTGGTGTTATTTCTCTTTTCTTCTAATATTCTCTTTGAGGGAATAAGCAAGTTAGTTTGTTCATAACGTACTGGTACCGTGATTAGTTTTCTTTTCTACGCTGTGAGTTCTGCCACGATTTCTTGAGCATATTTAAGAGATGCTACCGAATTAGTAAATGTTTTTGAAACTCCCTTGTAAGTAATACGCATCCTGGCCGGATAATACACTCTGCATATGACTTCCTTGACACCGTAAACAGCTTCTCTTGTCTGTGAGAACATTCTTCTTTTTTGCACAATCTCATAAGGGTAGTCCCGTAGGAGTTTGATAGAATCATTTCTGTACATCATCTTCTCTCCGTGTTTAATTTTTTTCATCAGCTCTTCCACTGTTGAGATATCCCGAAGTTTGATTATGATCTGTCGTGGATAGGCTTGGTCTCCTTGTGATCTTGGTTTAAATCTGGGTAGTCGATGTGCTACTTCAATTACAGGTGCCTCAGGTAGCTTGAGTACGTGTTTGATTAGATTGGCAGTGAACTCACAGGCATTGTCCCCCTCAGCTCTCTCTGTTACTCCACGTATTCGTATATTTTGGCATCTTGAACGAGCTTCGAGGTCGACACATTTATCAGAGACTTTTGTTAGTTGACTCTTGAGGCTGTCTAATTCTAACTTCATCGTCTGCATATCTCCGGTCATCTCTTCCACAACAGCTTCCATATCTTTCACCGCAGTTACATTTGCAGAAACAGTTTCATGCACAGCCTCAAACAACTTTGTGGTCTCTTCTGCCACCTTATTAATTTTCCCCGTTAATTCTTCTTGCACATCCTCAACTCTTTTTTGCAGAGCCCCAATATCCTCAAGGATTTTTTGATTACCGGCTTCCATGTTTTCCATCATTTTTAAATTTCCAGTTTCAATGTCCTTTATCAAGTCTCTTACCGAGTTCTTTATCTCCTCCATTTCGGTTTTCTCTTTTGTGGCCGTCTCAGTCTTAGATCGTGTAGTCATTCCAGAGACCACTCCAGAGGTCAGTTGTGCAGTTTCTTGAGGTTTCTGAGTGTTCAGCAGGTGTTTTGTAACTCTCCTCTGTGGGCTCTGACCTGGAGATGTGTTTTTCATTTAAAATGAGTTTCCCTCCGTTAAATTCACGGCGCTTACTGATTACGTCATCAGCACCGCGACCCGGGGCTCCGGTAGGTTTTTAAAAACGGTCCCGACCTCCAGACCCGATTTTTACGCGAAAAATCGCGATTTTTTTCAGCGGAGCTAAAAGATTTGCGACTGCTAGCAGAGCATCACGCCACCGGATCTATCCTCTTACACACAGGGAGCCAGTGCAAAGATTTAAGGACAGGTGTAATGTGGTCCATTTTCTTGGTGTTGGTCAGAACCAAAGTAGTTATTCAATTGGTCTGCCATGTCCTTGTACCCCATGATCAATTCACCTGTTTCTGACTGCAAGGGACATACATTTGTTTTAACTAATCTTTTTCTCTTCACATATCTATAAAAGCTTTTGCAGTCAGTTTTTATGTTCCCTGCCAGTTTTCTTTCATAATCTATTTTCCCTTTCCTAATTAAGCCCTTTGTCCTCCACTGCTGGTCTCTGAATTTCTCCCAGTCCTCTCGTAGGCTGCTTTTTCTGGCTAATTTGTACGCTTCATCTTTTGTTTTGATACTATCCCTGACTTCCCTTGTTATCCACGGATGCACTACCTTCCCTGATTTATTTTTTTGCCAAACTGGGATGAACAATTGTTGTAGTTCATCCATACAGTCTTTAAATGCCTTCCATTGCATATCCACCGTCAACCCATTAAGAATTAATCGCCAGTCTATCTTGGCCAATTCACGTCTCATACCCTCAAAGTCACCTTTCTTTAAGTTCAGGACCCTTGTTTCTGAATTAACAATGTCACTCTCCATCCTAATGAAGAACTCAACCATATTATGGTCACTCATGCCCAAGGGGTCACGCAGAACAAGACTGCTAACTAACCCTTCCTCATTACTCAATACCCAATCTAGTATAGCCTGCTCTCTCGTTGGTTCCTCTACATGTTGGTTTAGAAAACTATCCCGCATACATTCCAAGAAATCCTCTTCTTCAGCACCCTTGCCAATTTGATTCACCCAATCTATATGTAGATTGAAGTCACCCATTCTAACTGTTTTACCTTTGTTGCACGCATTTCTAATTTCCTATTTGATGCCATCCCCAACTCCACTACTACTGTTAGGTGGCCTGTACACAACTCCCACTAGAGTTTTTTGCTCCTTAGTGTTTCGCAGCTCTACCCATATCGATTCCACACCCTCCAAGCAAATGTCCTTCCTTTCTATTGCGTTAATCTGTTCTCTAACCAGCAACGCTACCCCACCTCCTTTCCCTTTCAGTCTATCCCTCCTGAATGTCTCCCATCTTCTCCTGCTTTCTTGCCACACATCCCTTCAATCCTTCCAGAAGATGGACAAGGTCAGTGTTAATGGTCTCCCACTCTTTCCTCTGGCAGGATTTAGGCAACAAGATTTGAGGCTTTTCCCCTTCCATTTTCTTCTCTACCGCTGACTGTGGCTGGTTGGGCTCTGGACTCGTGTCCGTTGGTGGGACTGTACCTGGTTGAGCTTCACCTGGCGTGTAATTTATCGTGCTTTAGTGTGTAATTTATTGTGCGTTTGTATGTAATTTATTGTGCTTTAGTGTGTAATTTATTGTGTTTTTGTGTGTAATTTATTGTGCATTTGTATGTAATTTATTGTGCTTTTGTGTGTAATTTATTGTGGTTTTGTGTGTAAACTCCACCCCACGACTAAACTCCACCCAGGGCCGGTGCTAGGAATTGCGGGGCCCAATTAGAAAATTGATGGCGGGGCCCCTACTCTAGAAAAGTAAAAATTTATGTATGTTTATATTTCGTGTAGTATGCTCGTCTTTAACCAAAAAAAAACATTAAATGCTTGATATACTAAAATTTTGAAAAACTATATGAAAGTGTCACACATCTAATAAAATGAGCGGCACTTTGAAAGATTGAATGTGTGTGTGTGTGTGTGTTTATGAGTGTATGCGATTGTGTCTCTGTGACTGAGTGTGTGTGTTTGTGTGTATGCGTCTGTGTGTGTGCGTGCATGGCCGGCCTTAGGGGGTTTAAACGGTTTAGAGATGTTTAGAGGGCTTCAGATGGGTTCAGGTGTGTTTACAATTGTTTAGAGGGGAATAGAGGGAAATAGGGGGGCTAGAGGGGGTTTAGAGGTGTTCAGAGGGTCCCAGAGGGGGGGTTAGAGACGTTATAAGCCCCCCGTGAGAAATTGTATTTCTCTGAAATTGAAGATAAGACATAAAGCTGGAGTAACTCAGCAGACAGGCAGCGCAGCGACTCTGGAGAGAAGACCCTTCTTCAGACCGAACTGAACTCGCGTCGGTGAGAGTACTTGTGATTGTCTGAAGAAGGGTCTCGACCAGAAACACAACCCTCTCCCCAGAGCCGCTGCCCGTCCCGCTGAGCCAACTTCAACTTCAGATCCAAACAAAAAACACAGAGTGCTGGAGGAACTCAGCGGGCCAGGCGGCTGCCTCACCCGCAGGGTTTCTCCAGCATTTTTGTCTACCGCTAAACATCAATGATTCCGGGAATGCTGAGGTGACAGGGTGATAGAGAGGGAGTGGGAGAGCTAGAGAGAGACGAGACGGGGAGCGGGAGAGAGAGCGCGAGAGAAAGAGGGAGGGAGGGAGTGAGCAAAAGACAGAGAGACACTATGTGGGTCGGTAGGTAAATGACTAACCTGCACACCAGGAAGAGGCCCCTTCTCGCGGTCCGGGGCCCTCACTCATGATGGTGAGTTAAATGAAATTCTCAACGTGTCATCGATCTACATTCCTCAGTAATGTAATTGTGTTTTAAACAAGTATTAATGACGCCGCGTGAATTTTATTCAAAGGAACACGGCGTCATTAAATGAGTCTGAAGCAGGGTTTCGGCCCGAAACGTCGCCTATTTCCTTCGCTCCATAGATGCTGCTGCACCCGCTGAGTTTCCCCAGCAATTTTGTGTACCTTCGATATTCCAGCATCTGCAGTTCCCTTTTGAACACGGCGTCATTAATACTTGTTCAAAACACTATAACATTTACTGAGGAATGTGGATAGATGCAGATTCATGACTTCGCATAACAAGGTGTTAACTACTTACCGTTAAGAAGTGCTAACAGTAGGTATGTTGCAAAGCCTACCTGAAGCGTCTTTGAAAATCTTCCGCTGCGGGTGTGCGCGATTTTGGCGCCGTTTAGAGGGGGCGGGTTTAAAACGCGATTTTCTCTAGGCTGTTCAAATCGAAGATGTTCAGCCTAGTTAATTATTAACGAAAAATCGCTGGAAGACCCCGTCGCAAAGGCTATTATTAGGTTTAAAGGCCTCGTATAATAGTTATAGTAGTTTAAAAATCAATCTCTAAACCCGCGACTGCCGGCAACCGCAGGGTCTCATAAAGCAGATAGCAGAAGTTAGGTTGTATATTTTTACATTAAAAAGGGCTTCTAAACATCCCGTTATACAAAATTTAATATTGCGAGTAGCTCAATTTGGGCCCATTATATCGCGCAGTATTTTTCTGGGCATTTGGGGCACAAATCTACCGCAATGTGAACGTTCTAAACCAGCGCGTTCCACAGGGACCCACTGGAAAGCTGATTTAAATGGGCATTTATTTACAGCAATTGAACACTGAATTCCTTCCATTTGGTCTATAAATTAATGTAAATGAGATTTAAAAATCATGTTTTATTGTGAATTATTTGTGAATATTATTTGGACATTTAGGCTATTTTAAAATGTTAATAATTTATTAAGAAATGGATAGATGTTTAGATCTAGTAATTGAAGTCTGAAATTAGCTACAATTAGGTAACTAACTAATTATATGCTTTAATTTCAGGTCATCCAAGTAAGATTATTTTATATTTGTTTCAGAATGCTTCAATCTATGATAACTGAAAATTTCATTCAGTTCTCTTAATTTTTAAGAAAGTTATGGGCTTTTGACTGTTCACGATCACAACTTTTTTGTTATGTCCATAGAAAATCAATAGGGAACAAGATGCTAATTTCCGAGTATGAAAATGGCCATAACTTTTTAAATATTTGAGATATGAAAGTGAATTAGGTGTCAAATTAAACTTATTTTTATGCTTTATCTGATGGGATAAATTACAGACTTGATTTTTAAAATCTCAAAATTTTGTAACATTGCTACTAACAGCACTAGTTAACAAATCGTTTGTGTATGATGGCCGTGCAGCGGTTGTTATACATGTTCGTTTAAAAAAAATCCGGATGGCGAATTTAAAAAAATCTTTATTTAACAAAGAGAATTCGTATTTCCGTACGAAATACTGAACATTAGTGCGGGGCCCCCATTAGGCGCGGGGCCCAATTGGGAGCAAGCGGTCAAATCGGCTTAACGCCGGCCCTGACTCCACCTCAACCAAGATCTTTGACGTCAACTACTCGCCGCATCTGCCGCTCCCGCTATTTATAGCCCCTCCCTCCCCCTCACGTGACCGGCGGCTCCAACCAGAGCGCGGGTCACGTGGACAGCTCTAGTTTCCCGTCTCCCCCATCCTCGCTTTCCCGCCGCCGCGCTGACGTTGACGTTGACGTCTCCCCCAACTCGCTGTCCCGCCGCCGCGCTGACGTTGACGTTGACGTCTCCCCCATCCTCGCTTTCCCGCCGCCGCGCTGACGTTGACGTTGACGTCTCCCCCCATCCTCGCATTCCAGCCACCGCGCCGCTGAGGGGGCGGGGCTTGGGAGACGTAAACGTCAGCGCGCTCGCGTGCACGTCCCCACCCCCCCCCCCGCGCTGCCTCGGACAGTGCGCATGCGCCGCACTCCGCGTTCGGCCCCTCCACCCGGCGGCGGGACAGCTCGAGATCTCGGCGGCTTTTGGCGCTTTTTCCCGCCGAGGGCTCGAGCTGTCCACGGGACTAATGAAATAATTAATAACCTGGGACTTGTAGCAGCTGCTGCAGTGATGCATCTCCTGCAGTGGGGCATCTCCTGCAGTGGGGCATCTCCTGCAGTGGGGCAACTCCTGCAGTGGGGCATCTCCTGCAGTGGGGCAACTCCTGCAGTGGGGCAACTCCTGCAGTGGGGCATCTCCTGTAGTGGGGCATCTCCTGCAGTGGGGCATCTCCTGCAGTGGGGCATCTCCTGTAGTGGGGCATCTCCTGCAGTGGGGCATCTCCTGCAGTGGGGCATCTCCTGCAGTGGGGCATCTCCTGCAGTGGGGCAACTCCTGCAGTGGGGCAACTCCTGCAGTGGGGCATCTCCTGCAGTGGGGCATCTCCTGCAGTGGGGCATCTCCTGCAGTGGGGCAGCTCCTGCAGTGATGCATCTCCTGTAGTGGGGCATCTCCTGCAGTGGGGCATCTCCTGCAGTGATGCAGCTCCTGCAGTGGGGCATCTCCTGCAGTGGGGCGTCTCCTGCAGTGGAGCAACTCCTGCTGTGGGGCATCTCCTGCAGTGGACCATCTCCTCAGGCAGCGTGTCCCAGATTGCAACCACCCTCTGGGTGAGTTTAATCTCATCCACAGGTACACAAAAATCTCATCCACGTCCGTTTTATTGTTCTGTTAGTATAGTCTGGTCTGCAGTTCCTTGTTCCATCGTCTTATTCTAATTGCTGACTCCAAATACTACGTTTCCTCATCTGTTCTTGCCCCATCAGAGACATTCTCCCCTTTGTTCCACCAATCCACCACAATCCTTCTCTACAAGTAAAAAACAACTTGTTTTTGTTGCTGTTTCATAGAAACATAGAAAATCGGTGCAGGAGTAGGCCATTCGGCCCTTCGAGCCTGCACCGCCATTCAATATGATCATGGCTGATCATCCAACTCAGTATCCTGTACCTGCCTTCTCTCCATACCCCCTGATCCCTTTAGCCACATGGGCCACATCTAACTCCCTCGTAAATATAGCAAATATAGCATTTCCTACTGGTGAAGGGTCTGATCTGAAACTGAACTGTTTCTTTCTCCACAAATGCTGTCAAACCTGCTGACATCGACTTTTTGGAATCATGTGATGCAGCGGTACCATAAGGATTGCGATTTCAGTTCATGACGTGGATAGATTTACATCTCCGAATATAGATTTGAAAAATTCTCTTTTAAGGGGCCTTCTCTTCTATTTCTACTTTCCACTTTTTATTTTTTATTTTATTTTTTTATTTTTTATATACACACTTCACGTTTTTCTACTCTCTACCATCTATTTTTCCACTTTTTCCCCTTTCTATTGTTTTCTTTTTCTTGTCTTGCTTACTTCCTTCTCATAACATAAAACTAGAGGTTGTACATAGAATGGATTACGGTATGACATAGTTGGCACCTAAAATTAGGTGCCACTGTATTGTTTTGTACTGTATTAACTTCTAATAAAATAAACAAATTTAAAAAAAAACTTGCTGAATGTTTTTTGAATTTTCTTCAATTTTTATTTCAGATTTTCAGCATCTGCGGTTCTTTTGCAGTTGTGACCGGCCAACAACGAATCAAAGGAGATCAGATACGTGGTGTCGTAATCTACTGGGATTCAAGTAACTAGTAAGTGTTTCAATGGGAAGGTTCTGCCTACTCGGGATGGGACTCCATTTTAGTTTAGTTTAGAGATACAGCACGGAAACAGGCCCTTCAGCCCACCGAGTCCACGCCGACCAGCGATCCCCACACACTAACACTGTCCTACACACACGAGGGACAATTTACACTGAAACCGTGTGCCGAGGTGCTTTTTTGTTTCATTTTACATGGGAACATAGAAAATGGGTGCAGGAGGAGGCCATTCGGCCCTTCGAGCCAGCACCGCCATTCATTGTGTTTATGGCTGATCGACCCCTATCAATAACCCGTGTCTGCCTTCTCCCCATATCCCTTGATTCCACTTGCTCCTAGAGCTCTATCTAACTCTCTCTTAAATCCATCCAGTGACTTGGCCTCCACTGCCCTCGGTGGCAGGGAATTCTATAATTTCACAACTCTCTGAGTGAAAAAGTTTTTTCTCACCTCAGTCTTAAATGACTTCCCCTTTATTCTAAGACTGTGGCCCCTGGTTCTAGACTCGCCCAACATTGGGAACATTTTTCCTGCATCTAGCTTGTCCAGTCCTATAATTTTATATGTTTCTATAAGATACCCCCTCATCCTTCTAAACTCCAATGAAAACAAGCCTAGTCTTTTCAATCTTTCCTATATGACAGTCCCGCCATCCCAAGGATCAATCTCGTGAACCTACGCTGCACTGCCTCAATCACAAGGATGTCCTTCCTCAAATTAGGAGACCAAAACTGTACACAATAGGAGACCAACACTGTGCCTGATGTACCTGTAAGCCAACTTTCAGTGGCCGGTGTACAAGGACGCCCAGGTCTCGCTGCAACTCCCCCTTACTTAACCTAACCCCATTGAGATAATAATCTGCCCCCTTGTTTTTGCCGCCAAAGTGGATGACCTCACATTTATCTACAGAACATAGAAAATAGGTGCAGGAGTAGGCCATTCGGCCCTTCGAGCCTGCCCCACGATTCAATATGATCATGGCTGATTGCGGATGACACAAAGCTGGGTGGCAGTGTGAACTGTGAAGAGGATGTTAGGAGGTTCAGAGTGACCTGGACAGGTTGAGTGAGTGGGCAGATGTGTGGCAGATGCAGTATAATATAGATAAATGTGATCTTATCCACTTTGGCGGCAAAAACAAGGGGGAAGATTATTATCTCAATGGGGTTAGGTTAGGTAAGAGGGAGGTACAGAGAGACCTGGGTGTCCTTGTACACTGGTCACTGAAAGTTGGCGTGCAGGTACAGCAGGCAGTGAAGAAAGCTAATGGAATGTTGGCCTTCATAACAAGAGGATTTCAGTATAGGAGTAAAGAGGTTCTTCTGCAGTTGCATAGGGCTCTGGTGAGACCACATCTGGAGTATTGTGTACAGTTTTGGTCTCCTAATCTGAGGATGGACATCCTTGTGATTGAAGCAATGCAGCCTAGGTTCACGAGATTGATCCCTGGGATGGCGGGACTGTCATATGAGGAAAGATTGAAAAGACTAGGCTTGTATTCACTGGAGTTTAGAAGGATGAGGGGATTTCTAATAGAAACATATCAAATTATAAAAGGACTGGACAAGCTAGATGCAGGAAAAATGTTCCCAATGTTGGGTGAGTCCAGAACCAGGGGCCACAGTCTTAGAATAAAGGGGAGGTCATTTAAGACTGAGGTGAGAAAAATATTTTTCACCCAGAGAGTTGTGAATTTATGGAATTCCCTGCCACAGAGGGCAGTGGAAGCCAAGTCACTGGATGGATTTTAGAGAGAGTTAGATAGAGCTCTCGGGGCTAGTGGAGTCAAGGGATATGGGGAGAAGGCAGGCACGGGTTATTGATAGGGGATGATCAGCCATGATCACAATGAATGCAACATCTCCAAATTTGCGGATGACACGAAGCTGGGGGGCAGTGTTAGCTGTGTGGAGGATGCTAGGAGGCTGCAAGGTGACTTGGATAGGCTGGGTGAGTGGGCAAATGCATGGCAGATGCAGTATAATGTGGATAAATGTGAGGTTATCCACTTTGGTGGCAAAAACAGGAAAGTAGACTGTTATCTGAATGGTGGCCAATTAGGAAAAGGGGAGATGCAACGAGACCTGGGTGTCATGGTACACCAGTCATTAAAGTAGGCATGCAGGTGCAGCAGGCAGTGAAGAAAGCGAATGGTATGCTTGCATTCATTGCAAAGGATTTGAGTATAGGAGCAGGGAAGTTCTACCGCAGTTGTACAGGGTCTTGGTGAGACCACACCTGGAGTATTGCGTACAGTTTTGGTCTCCTAATCTGAGGAAGGACATTCTTGCCATAGTGGAGTACAGAGAAGGTTCACCAGACTGATTCTGGGATGTCAGGACTTTCATATGAAGAAAGACTGGATAGACTCGGTTTGTACTCGCTAGAATTTAGAAGATTGAGGGAGGATCTTATAGAAACTTACAAAATTCTTAAGGGGTTGGACAGGCTAGATGCAGGAAGATTGTTCCCGATGTTGGGGAAGTCCAGAACAAGGGGTCACAGTTTAAGGATAAGGGGGAAATCTTTTAGGACCGAGATGAGGAAAACTTTTTTCACACAGAGAGTGGTGAATCTCTGGAATTCTCTGCCACAGAAGGTAGTTGAGGCCAGTTCATTGGCTATATTTAAGAGGGAGTTAGATGTGGCCCTTGTGGCTAAAGGGATCAGGGGGTATGGAGAGAAGGCAGGTACAGGATACTGAGTTGGATGATCAGCCATGATCATATTGAATGGCGGTGCAGGCTCGAAGGGCCGAATGGCCTACTCCTGCACCTATTTTCTATGTTTCTATGAATGGCGGTGCTGGCTTGAAGGGCCGACGGCCTCCTCCTGCACCTATTTTCTATGTTTTTATGTACTGGAGGACAGAGGATCTAAGGGGATTGAGGAACTGAAAGAAATGTTCATTAGGCGAGAAATAGTATTGGGTCGGCTAATGGGACTGAAGGATGATAAATCCCCTGGGCCTGATGGTCTACATCCCATGGTCCTCAGGGAGGTGGCTCTAGAAAAAGTGGATGCATTGGTGATCCTTTTCCAATGTTCAATAGATTCATGATCAGTTCCTGGGGATTGGATGATAGCTAATATTATCCCACTTTTCAAGAAAGGAGCGAGAGAGAAAACGGGGAATTACAGACCAGTTAGCCTGACTTCGGTGGTGGGAAAGATGCTGGAGTCAATTATTAAAGAGGTAATAATGGGGCATTTGGATAACAGTAAAAAGATTCGTCCAAGTCAACATGGATTTATGAATGGGAAATCATGCTTGACTAATCTTATGGAATTTTTTGAGGATGTGACAAGTAAAATGGATGAAGGGGTGCCAGTGGATGTAGTGTAACTAGACTTTCAGAAAGCCTTTGATAAGGTCCCGTACGGGAGACTGGTGACTAAAATTAGAGCACATGGTATTGGGGGTAGGGTGTTGACATGGATAGAAAATTGGTTGGCAGACCGGAAGCAAAGAGTTGGAGTGAACTGGTCCTTTTCAGAATGGCAGGCAGTGTAGAATTGGTGCGGCAACTGTTTACCATATATATTAATGATTTGGAAGATGGAATTAGGAACAACACTAGCAAGTTTACGGATGACACAAAGCTGGGTGGCAGTGTGAACTGTGAAGAGGATGTTAGGAGGTTGCAGGTGACCTGACAGATTGAGTGAGTGAGTGTGCAAATGCGTGGCAGGTGCAGTGTAATATAGATAAATGTGAGGTTATCCACTTTGGCGGCAAAAACAAGGGGGCAGATTATCATCTCAATTGGGTTAGGTTAGGTGAAGGGGAGGTACAGCGAGACCTGGGTGTCCTTGTACACTGGTCACTGAAAGTTGGCGTGCAGGTACAGCAGGCAGTGAAGAAAGCTAATGGAATGTTGGCCTTCATAACAGGAGGATTTCAGTATAGGAGTAAAGAGGTTCTTCTGCAGTTGTATAGGGCTCTTGTGAGACCACATCTGGAGTATTGTGTACAGTTTTGGTCTCCTAATTTGAGGATGGACATCCTTGTAATTGAGGCAGTGCAGCGCACGTTCACGAGATTGATCCCTGGGATGGCGGGACTGTCATAGGAGGAAAGATTGAAAAGACTAGGCTTGTATTCACTGGAGTTTAGAAGGATGAGGGCGAATCTTAGAGAAACATATAAAATTATAAAAGGACTGGACAAGCTAGATGCAGGAAAAATGTTCCCAATGTTGGGCGAGTCCAGAACCAGGGGCTACAGTCTTAGAATAAAGGGGAGGTCATTTAAGACTGAGGTGAGAAAAAGCTTTTCCACCCGGAGAGTTGTGAATTTATGGAATTCCCTTCCACAGAGGGCAGTGGAGGCCAAATCACTGGATGGATCTAAGAGAGAGTTAAATTGAGCTCTAGGGGCTAGTGGAGTCAAGGGATATGGGGAGAAGGCAGGCACACGTTATTGAAAGGGGATGATCAGCCATGATTACAATGATTGGCGGTGCTGGTTCGAAGGGCCGAATGGCCTCCTCCTGCACCTATTTTCTATGTTTCTAGTATGGATAGAACTAAGGAATTGTAAGGGTAAAAAAAACGTAATGGGACTAATCTACAGGCCCCCAAACAGTAGCCTGGACATAGGGATGAATCAGGAGTTGAAATCGGCATGTAGCAAAAGTAATGCTGTGGTTGTTATGGGATATTTCAACATGCAGGTAGACTGGGAAAATCAGGTTGGTACTGGACCCCAAGAAAGGGACTTTGTAGAGTGCCTTTGTGATGGATTCTTTGAACAGCTTGTATTGGAGCCTACCAGGGAGAAGGCAATTCTGGATTTAGTGTTATGTAATGAACCGGATTTGATAAAGGACCTCAAGGTTAATGAGCCATTAGGAGGCAGTGACTATAAAAAATGTTCAGGTTTAATCTACAATTGGAGAGGGAGAAGAGTAGATCAGAGGTGTCAGTGTTGCAGTTGCAGTTGAATAAAGGGACTATGGGGTCATGTGGGAGGAGTTGGCCAACGTTGACTCGAAAGATACACTAGCAGGGATGACAGTGGAACAAAAATGGCAGTTGTTTCTAGGAATAATACAGAAGGTGCAGGATCAGTTCATTCCTAGGGGGAAGAAAGATTCCAAGGGGAGAAAGGGACGACCATGGCTGACAAGGTACGTCAGGGACAGTATAAAAATTAAAGCGAAGAAGTACAACGTAGCAAAGATGAGCGGGAAGCAAGAGGTGTGGGTAATGTTTAAAGAAACACAGAAGATAACCAAAAAGACAATACGGGGAGAAAAGATGAGGTACGAAGGTAAGCTAGCCAAGAATATAAAGCAGGATAGTAAAAGCTTCTTTAGGTATGTGAAGAGGAAAAAATTAGTTAAGACCAAAGTTGGACCATTGAAGACCGAAAAAGGTGAATTTATTATGGGGAACAAGAAAATGGCGGATGAGTTGAACAGGTACTTTGGATCTGTCTTTACTAAGGAGGACACAAACAATCTTCCTGATATAGTAGTGGCCATAGGATCTGGGGTGACAGAATAGTGAAGGAAATCCACATTAGGCAGGAAATGGTGTTGGATGGACTGATGGGACTGAACGCTGATAAATCCCCAGGGCCTGATGGTCTGCATCCCAGGGTATTTAAGGAAGTGGCTCTAGAAATCGTGGATGCATTGGTGATAATTTTCCAATGTTCTATAGACTCAGGATCAGTTCCTGTGGATTGGAGGGTAGCTAATGTTATCCCACGTTTTAAGAAATGCGGGAGGGAGAAAACGGGGAATTGTAGACCAGTTAGCCTGACATCGGTGGTGGGGAAGTTGCTGCAGTGAAGATCA
Source organism: Amblyraja radiata (assembly GCF_010909765.2). Taxonomy (NCBI): domain Eukaryota; kingdom Metazoa; phylum Chordata; class Chondrichthyes; order Rajiformes; family Rajidae; genus Amblyraja; species Amblyraja radiata. Next base: position 52,614,308 of record NC_045971.1, read on the forward strand.
CAGTGTGTTTCCACCAAGATCATCCAAATGTTCCCTAATCAGAAGCCTTGTATGAACCAGAAGATCTGTAATCTACTGAAGAACAAATCTCGGCCATGAAAGTATGGTGATACAGAGCCATATAGAAAGTCCAGGTACGATTTCAACAAGGCCACTACAAAAGCGAAGAGACATTTTCGGTCTAAACTGGAGGATCCAGTGGATGTTCGGCAGCTGTGGCAGGGCTTTCACACCATCATTTCCTACAAGGCACAATGAAGTAATTGCTCAAGTGACAGCAATGCATCACTCGTGGAAGAGCCCAATGTTTTTTTATAAATGCTTTTAAGGGAAAATATTGATGTATTTTCATGGGCCCCCGCAGTCCCCAATTACACTGTAACGATACTCACCAAGACCAACGTCAGAAATTCCTTAGAAAGCATCCTGTCCTGATGGTGGACCTGGCTGCATTCTCAAAACCTGTGCAGACCAAATGGCTGGAGCTTTTACAGACATTCTCAACTTTTCATTACAAAGGTCTGTGGTCCCCACCTGCTTTAAAGGAACATCAATAATAACATTGCCCAAGAAGAGTGAAGTGACATGCCTGCCCCACGGACTACCAACCAATGGCACTAATGAAGTGTTTTGGGAGATGTGTTATGACGCACATCAATCCCGGCCTGGATCCCCTACAGTTCAGTTAGTGTTACAACAGGGGATGTGGTCTCACTGGCTCTCCACTGCACTGGCTCACTTGAACAAAAAGAACACGTGGTGGTAGAGGATTCCGTGATGGAAAAGGAATGGTTGACATTTCGGGGCGAGACCTTTCATAAGACTAGAGGTGAAGGTGGCAACACAAGCTGACAGGGTGGTGAATGGCGTGCTGGGCACATTTTCATCTCTCAGGCATTGAGTGTAGGAGTTAGGACATTGTTAAGGCCACATGGGTACAGTCTTGGTGCCCTGTTATAGGATGTCATTAAATTGTAAAGGATGCAAAAACAATTTATGAGATTGTCACTGGGTCTGGGGAGTTTGAGTTATATGTAGACTGGATTGGCTGTTTTGTTTATCCTGGAACTTAGGAGGCAGGGAGGTGATCTTGTCGCAGTTTAAAACATCTTGAGGGGCATAAATGAGGTAATAACCACAGTCTTTTCCCCAGGGTAGTGCATTGTTTTAAGTTAAATGGGGAAGGATTTAAAAGGGACCTAAGGGCAACTCTTCCACAGAGGGTGGTGCATAATTGGAACTAGCTGTCAAAGGAAGTGGTAGAGGCGGATATAATATGATATTTAAAAGACACTTAGTCAGGTACATAGATAGGAATTATTTGGAAGGATATGGATTAGGCGCAGGTAGGTGGAACAAGCTCACTGAAGCAACTTAGTTGGCATGACGAAGTTGGGCCAAATGACCTGTTTTTGTGTTGAATAGATCTATGATTCGGTCTATGCATTCATAATGGTATCCAGCCTATATATTTGTTATATCATAGTTGACATTTCCATGACAACATGTACCTCATAAATGACACAACAACATCCAAGGCACAAGTGGCGAAGACAAGGAGTGAAGAGGAGGTCATGCCTTCTCAAAGAACTGTTTGTTGTGAGAAGAATCGTGTTTCAGATAGTAGTAGAGGAATGGAGCCCCCAGAGGGTTTGAGGAACAGTGTTAGTGACATTGAGGAATCACCGCAGCCTTTCATGAGAAACATGCCTAACTTAATCTTAGCATTTTTATTTGTTGGTGTGCCAGTCCTATTTTACTTATTCCCGTGAGTATCTTTATTAGTAAATTATAGATATTTTAGAAGTAAAATATCTTACTTCTAGTAGTTTTAGAAGTAAGCAATATTTCAGAAGTTTAACTCTGAAGGACCTCCATGTGTGTAGTTTTGTTGGGACAGGCATCATCTTTGGAGAGTCGGAATGAGTAACATTTCGAGTCGAGACCCTTCTTTAGACTGAGATTCGAGGAAGAGGGAAACTCACCTGCCTCCCACTCCCCCCTCCCCCCCCCCCCCTGACACCAACCCACAACCTGTTGCGTCTTCACCATCACCCCTGACCTCCCCCTTTCCAATACAGAATAGTCTGTCCTCAACAGAGGACTCACATTTGTTCCCCTCTGCTCCCACCTCAATGTGTTTGGGTCCACCACGACATAGAGCTTCCTTCCATCTCCTCTGCCTCTGCCTTTTTCTATGACAGGGTGGCCTCTGCCTTCTACCCTCTTTAGACCATTTTATTTCTAACTGCCGGCATGACATCAACTGTCTCACTCCCCTTACCCGCACTAATCATCACTAGTTTCCCTCTCCCGTAACTCTCAGTCTCAAGAAGGGTCTCGACCCGAAACATCACCCATTCTTTCTCTTCAGAGATGCTGCCTGTCCCGCTGAATTGCCGGAGCAATTCTGGAGCAGTTCTGTCCTACACATTTAATTATGATTAAGGCAAAAGGTTTTTTTTCCAATAATTGCTATCTTGGAAATTTTCTTTTATAAATGGAAGCAGAGGATTTGAATATTTTTAAGACAAAGGTTGATAGATAGTAAAGGGCCTGTCCCATCAGCCTGCGACTGCATGCGGCGAGCGCGACCAAACGTGGTGGCTTGAGACGTCCGGCCTCGCGGGGCCGGTCCCACTTCCAACCACGGGGCCGCCTGTTGTGTGGGGCTGGTCCCGACATCACGCTCATCAATCAGCTGGACAGGAGGCGGGACGTCGCACGGCGTCGGGCGTTTACATCATCACCCAACGGCTCGCCGGGCAGTGACATCATCGCGCATCGCTACGCGATAGGCGTACGCCGTCAAGATGCTGCATACGGCCTCAATGTGGCTGTGGGCCGCCAGGCATGTTTGGACCAAAGATCTTTGGTTTGGACGGTCAGTTTTCTGGAGCCCCGCGCGATGGCCGGACCAGCCCCGCACAACTCCATATGGCTCCGGCGATCGAAGTGGGACCGGCCCTGTGAAGCCTACGGCTCAAGCGACCACGTTAGGTCGCGCTCGCCGCATGCTGGTGGGACAGGCCCTTAAAGGTCTCATATTGGTGTTATAAATATCTAAGATATAATTTTCAACTTTTCCATGTGCGTTTGGCTGATAAGGAATGTTACAATAGCAGTGCCTATCCTGCAATCTCTATTTTTGATCTTTACTGTGAGCAGCTACGCTCTGTGTCTGTGTATGAATCCAGGAATTATTGCCAGAGGTAAATGTTAGTAAGTGATCCATTACAAAGTCTGGAGTGAACCATTAGTCTTTTATTAAAATTATAAAGAGAGAACATTACACACAGCAGTGCTCATCACATCAGCTCAAGTACTAACTGCCGTGGCATAACGACAGGCGGACAAAAGTACAGTACTCATGATGCCCAAAACCTGGACTGGATTATATGGTGGAATGTGTCACATGCATATTATGTGTAGTGGAGATTATATAGGCATAGATTAATATGGTTAACCTGCATCCTTCCTCTTAAAGAACCATGCATAATTTAAAAAACACTTGGCGGAATATATTGTAAAACTGCAATATCGGGTGAGTGCACTTATACATCGTGCTAGCACGTAAAATAAAGCAAGTCGTACACAGTTCAGAGATAGTGAATTTTCCAATTTTCGGATTTGGCTTGCAAACACATCCTGCATGTGTATGGTAGTAGCCGTCTTCTTCCTTGACTGGAGGTTGAACAGGAGAAGGTTGCAGGCAAAAGCGGGGACTGTAGTGGTAGTGACTGGAGCGGTGAGGCAATCGGACGCGAGCCAGGCAGTGGCCGTGGAACCATGGGAGATATCTCGTTAGACCGTGAAGGAGGCACGGACGGTTGGTCAGGGTATTGACGTGGAGGCACTGGCTCATTAACCAGACGGAGGCACTGCCGGGTGCATTTGTAGATGCCATTGTCAACACTGACCAGGTAGGAGAGTGGCTCCTCAGTGGACCCCAGAACGATACCCAGGCGGTCATAACCTATGGAACACTTCCCCTTTGGTAAGTGGCGGTAGTGGCACGCTGGTCTTGTCATAATGTTTCTTCTGAGTATCTCGGCCATGTTGGAGCATGGATTGAAATGCTGCCGGCGCACGAACTAGTAACTGTAGCATCTGCTTGGCCATAGGTAGAGTACTGCGTGTCTGCCTTGACATGAGGCGCTGGGCTGGGGATTCCAGAATCTGATCACGGGAGATGTTCCGCAGGTTCAGCAAGTAGTGATAGACATCAGAGCCGGCCCTGTGTGATCGGTCCATTAACATTTTGGCACTTCTTACTGCGAGTTCAGCCAGGCCGTTGGACTGCGTGTATTCAGGGCTGCTGGTAATGTGGCAAAAATCCCAGTGTTTAGCGAAACCCCTGAAGACTTGACTGGAGGCCCCGTGTGTGGGCGCTCAGCCCCGGCCCCGTGACAGTGCGGCCCACATACGGAGACGGGGTGGAGGGCAGCCGTGGCCGGACAGAGCTGACCCCGGGGGGGGAGAGTGGGGGCTGTCCCAAGGGATGTGCTCCTTCGGCCGCTTGCACCTTGGTGCTCGGGTTCAGAGCAGACCTTCCCACTTTCAATGACAGCACCCACAAATATTTATAGCACAAAAATGACAATTTTGGCGTTTTGTAACAGGTAAGAAAGTACGCGTTCCGTGTGTTAACAGTGTGTGCCGGAAGCTGCCATGTCCTCCACATGGATTGAGCTGCTCGTGCGTCACGCACTTTGACCCGATGACCTTACGTGCAACCACCCTATAAACATAAAAACATGCCCCCACAATGGTTCCCACTATGAGGGAAGGCACAACGTCCAGTCCTAACCCCTGTTCACCCATGGTGCGGCCTATTTGAGGCCTCCGCAGGTGCCACTACAGCAGCCTATGCTTCAGGCCCTCTCACCGGATGATGGAACTCCAGCGTCGGCAGAACCCTCTCAGCGGCTTGGAGCATCTGGAACGGCCGTTTCCTCCCCGGAGACTGCGGCTCCCAAAGTCCACAGGCCGCACTGGTTGGAGCTCGGCAAGAGATCCCAGGCTCCGCGGTGTTTAAAATTCAGCGCCGCCCTGCAGCTGGACGCTCCACTGACCGCAGCTCCGCGATGTTGGAGTCGGCGGGCTCAGCACTCCGCAGCACGCCGACCCAGGTAAGGCATCGCCTGCTCTCTGATGGCGCTTCAGCGCTGTGTCGCCGCTGAAGTCCCGGCAGGAAACGCCGCTCCAGGCTCGTTGGTAGGCCGCGAGGAAGGGGCGAAGATGCGGCTCAGAGAAGAGTCGCATCTCCGACCAGGTAGGGAATGAGAAAAAAAAGTTTCCCCCTTCCCTGCCTCCTCGCCCCCACATATAAAAGATTAGACCTCCAAAACAAACACTATTAACACACTAAAAATAAAGAAAAGGGTGTAAGGAATAACAGCCGCTGGCAGGGATGCCACACTCGACGGCGCCCCCTTCACTGAGAGTGGGAGTGCAAGGCATTTGTTGTTTGAGTGAAACAGGAACCAGTGTCCCTAAACACTAACTCTCTTTTAAAAGACTCCCACTTCTCAGATATTGTTTTACCCGCAGACATTTGCTCCCAATCTACTTTTGCTGAGGGCTCACTTGCACTATTGACATCAGCATTCTCCAATTTAGCTTAACCTGAAAATAAACTTTTCCATATCTGCTTTGAAGCATACAGAATGGTGATCATGTTTTAAAAATGCCCGCAAACGACATTTCCACCACCTACCCAGTATAGATAGTTTGTGAAAAGTCACCACAAGTTAATGGACCTCCATCTTCACAATTCAATTCCCTTTTGTTTCAGATCGTGGCGACGTCAGTGGGATTCTGGATGCCCCAGAGGTGATCATCAATGGCGTCATATTTACCAGCAAGTGGTGCCATATCTGTAAGGTCTACCGTCCCCCAAGATGTCGACACTGCTACAGCTGTGATGTGTGTGCAGAGGTAAATCGAGAACAAATGTGATCCATTGTTCTTTGAGGAATTCTCCTTGATTGATTGTTCTGAGTTATGTAAGGTCACTGCAGTTCATTGAGTGCCTGCTAGGAGAGCAGTGGGTAAAGTATATACAGTGTCCATGGGCAATATTTTGGGCATCTGTTTTTCTGTAACAAGGCTGTCCCTATGAGCACAGTATATCCCACATTGCAAATTGCTAAATAAATTAGACTCGAGCATTACAGATAATTAAGCAATACAGAAGTAGCCTAATGAGATTAGTGATGGACCCTGCATCATTTCACCCCATAAATACCGGAAGTGGCGGCGCTGGGAACGGCTGCGGCTCGCCTGCAGTCCGTTTGTCTTTACTTTTTGTGTTGTTTTTTTTTCGTTTTGTGTAGTTGCGTTTTTGGTTTTTAGGTTGTGTTTATGTGGGGGGGGGGGGTTGAAACGGGGTCTGCTGTCTCCCGTGAGGACGGCCTGGCGAGGGGCCGAGACTCTCCCGCGAGGGGCTGTGGCACTCCCGTCGGAGTGGCCCAGCCCGAGGGAGGAACGGCACTCCCATCGGAGTGGCCCAGCCCGAGGGAAGAACGGCACTCCCGTCGGAGTGGCCCAGCCCGAGGGAGGAATGGCACTCCCGTCGGAGTGGCCCAGCCCGAGGGAGAACGGCACTCCCATTGGAGTGGCCCAGCCCGAGGGAGAACGGCACTCTCGTCGGAGTGGCCCAGCCCGAGGGAGGAACGGCACTCCCGTCGGAGTGGCCCAGCTCGAGGGAGGAACGGCACTCCCGTCGGAGTGGCCCAGCTCGAGGGAGGAACGGCACTCACGTGAGGGCGATCCGGCTCGGGGCTGGAACGGTGCTCCGGTGGCTGGGACGGTCACCTGAGTCCTGGGTTAAGCCGCGGGCCAGCGGCTGCGTGTGCTGGACTGGAGGGCGGCAGCTTCGACCACCCCCGGGCCGCGGTGTTTGAGCCGGCCCGTTGCGGGGTTCGTGAGCCGCGGGACTGTTGTGCCATCGCCCGGTGGGGAATCGCCTCAGCGCAGAGGGAGAAGAGGAGGGAAGAGACAGTAGCCCTAAGATTTTTTTGCCTCCACCACAGTGAGGAGGTGCTTGGTGGACTCACTGTGGTGGATGTTAATTTGTGTTTACTGTTGTTTATTATTGTATGATGTATGTATGACTGCAGGCACGAAATTTCGTTCAGACCGTAAGGTCTGAATGACAATAAAGGGATTCAATTCAATTCAATTCAATTCAATTCAATAAACACCCAGATTAAAGACAGCCCTCACGTTAGGTTACAATGCTGGCACCATACAGGGCAACCGCGCCAATAGCCTCTCGTCTTTTTTTTCTTTTGCTATTTTGGTCTGTGTTTACTGTGTTTACTTGTGTGTTATTAGTGTACCTTTAGTTTTTGTATTATGTGGGGGTGGGGAAAAACTTTTAAATCTCTTTCCTCGACGGCGCGAGCCTGCGTCGACCAAAGCTCACGGGAATTCTCAGGAAACCGAAGCCGAGGTGCGGGCGTGCGTCGCCAAAGCTCGAGGGCCCGAGTCGAGGCACAGGCGGGCAAATGTCTTCCGTAGACGGGTGTGTTTTAAACAACGGGGGGGGGGGGGGGGTGGAGGGGGGGGAGGTGAATTCAGTCGCAGTGCGAGCAGACGGCAGGCAGATCCATTGTCACGTCGTCAGCGGAAAAAGACAAGCGTTTTTAATTCAAAGTTGGATCGATTTTGTGAACATTTGAATGAATAATTCAAGAAATAAAGCACAACCTTTGCAGGTAAGCCCATTTTTTACTCCAGGGGGTAAATCTCTACCAGAATATGTCAAAATATTCCCGTTCACGCGTCGTTTTTTCAAGTAGATGTGATCACACACAAACAAATAACTACACACACACACACACACATGCACACACCCCTCCCATACACACCTCCCACACACACCTCCCACACACACCTCCCACACACCCCTCCCACACACCCCCCCACACACCCCCCACAAAACACCGACCCACAACAAACCACACAACACCGCCCACCAACACACCACACAAACCCACAAACACACAAAACAAACACACTCCCCAACAAAACACCCACACACACACACACAACACACAACACACACACCCTCCAAACACACCCCTCCACACACCCCCCCACCCACAAACATCCACACAACACCCCCTCCCACACACACACCTCCCACACACACACCTCCCACACACACCTCCCACACACACCCCTCCCACACACACCCCCCACACACACACCCCTCCCACACACACACCCCTCCCACACACACACCTCCCACACACCTCCCACACAACACCTCCCACACACATCCTCCCACACCACCTCCACACACACACCCCTCCCACACCACACCTCCCACACACACCCACATCCAAGATCAGAGTTTTATAGATATATGGATATGATGTATCCTGTTGCTTTTTTGTATGACTGTTGGCAAATCAAATTCCTTGTCTGTTTACACACTTGGCTAATAAATTAATTACAATTACAATTAAAAAATTACAATTAAGTAGACCTCTTGGAATTCCATGGTGCATTTTTCCAAAACATAAATCTTAATTATCTAGAGTGCAACAAGATTAATTTCTGTAATGCTGCAGTTGCTCTAAGCCCCAATGCATATGTTTCTAGGGCTTTAGATGGTAAATTGATCAGTGAAGTAACCAGATTGTGTTCAGTTGTGCAAGGCAGAGAAGGAAGTGTAATAATATTCCTGAATATAATGTTGGACATATTCAGGAATAGGGAACAAGTTTCTCCTCCTCCCACATAACAGTGATGACCCATTTCTTGGCTGAAGATTCATTAAACAATTTACTTGTCTCTTTTAATGTTGATTGCAAGAAATTATATTTTCCTTAATAATGTTTTGCAGTTTTATTCTTGCAACAATTTCACTTCTTGCTTCTGTGCCGTTGTTTTTCTCTTTCGCTTTTCAGATACCTCATTGCAGCTGGAATGAACACATATGAGCAGGTACAAGTAAAGATAACAGTTGTAATTTAATTTTCACTTTATTTAAACACAGAAACGGGGATTTAACCTAATTAGTCTGTGTTTAGGGTTCACACGAGCCTCTCCCCACCCTTATTTATTCATCCCATGACATGTATTTCTCTGGCTTCCCTTGAAGCCATTCGTGTCATTTGCCTTAATTATTGTTCAAAATACTAACTGCTGTTATGGCAAAGGAGTTTTCTGAATCACCTTTTGGATTTAGTGGTGTGGTGATTCCTTGTCTTGCTACCTGCCATAAAGCATAGATTAGCCATTTTAAATCAGTTGAGTTGTTAAAGTCATTAAACACTTCACTCAAACCCTAGTATATGCTCATTGACCTTTAATCAATGAATTTAAAATGTAAGACTAATTGATCAAAATATTTTCTCGTGGTTGTTGTGAGATTGCCCTCTGGAAGAACCGGTCACAAGAGGCTCCCAGTACAAAGAACCAAATTAAATCTGGTCCTGATGTGACATGGTAAAGCTCATGGCCTCTGACTTACTGAGTTTCCTGTTATGTTACGATGTTCAATTTGGTTCTGGACTGTTTCAATGCAGTTGTGATTAATTACCATGTGAGCCTGGGGGATGGGCTGTGGGTGCAGGGTGGGGGATGGGCTGTGGGTGCAGGGTGGGGGATGGGCTGTGGGTGCAGGGTGGGGGATGGGCTGTGGGTGCAGGGTGGGGGATGGGCTGTGGGTGCAGGGTGGGGGATGGGCTGTGGGTGCAGGGTGGGGGATGGGCTGTGGGTGCAGGGTGGGGGTGGGCTGTGGGTGCAGGGTGGGGGATGGGCTGTGGGTGCAGGGTGGGGGATGGGCTGTGGGTGCAGGGTGGGGAAGAAAAGTCCACAGGGACTGGAGTCAAGTCACTTGGTGTAAAATCAAAATACTGCAGTGCTGGAACTCTGAAATAACAACTGGAAACACCCACTGAATATATTTATTTTATACTTTGCTGATTTTACCTGATTTTCACCCAGAGAGTTGTGTATCTGTGGTTTTCATCCAGAGAGTTGTGAATCTGTGGAAACCTCTGCTTCAGAAGGCAGTGGAGGCCAATTCTCGGGATGGTTTCAAGTGAGAGTTAGATAGAGCTGTTAAAGAAAGCGGAGTCAAGGGGTATGGGGAGAAGGCAGGAACGGGATACTGATTGTGTGGTTAATCAGCCATGATCACAGTGGATGGTGGCGCTGGCTTGTAGGGGCAAATGGCCTACTCCTGCACCTATTCTCTATTGTCCATTGACTGATCAATATGATGTTCTTGCTGACAGATTATGAGGACATATAAACATGAAAGGAATCCATTTGATAAAGGAATGTTGGAGAAACTTTACTGTCCTGTTGTTCGGTCACCAGCTATCGAGGTAAGATTGCCTTGTAAAATAAGAACTTGAGACAACGTAATGTATTGGCCAATCTGTATTATTTAAATACAGAAATGTTATTCAATCAATGAGTGAATTCCCGGTTTTACCCTGTGAGAAATATTTGCCTTCCACCCATCCTGCAGCTAAATTAACTTTTCCTTCCAGTTCCAATGAAGGGTCTTTGACCTAAAATCTTAACTCAATTTCTCTTCCTACAGATGTAGCCTGATCGGCTGAATATTTCCAGCATTTTCTGGTTTTATTGTGGCATTTAAATAAACCTCCTTGAGGGAGGATTTCTGCTGTCTGGCATCAGGCCACAGCAAATTCACATCCTGAAGTGTCCCAGCAATGGACACTGCTGTGTGAGGATCTTTACCAGAAGAACTGCGATGGTTCAAGATGGTAGTCCACCATCGCTTTCTCAAGGGCAATTGAAAATAGGCAATAAATGCAGATCCTATTAGGGACACTTGAAAAATATATTGATTTTCTTTAGCCAGAGGGTGGTGAATCTGTGGAATTCATTGCTACAGATCGCTGAGGAGGCCAAGACATTAAGTATTTTAAAAGAGGAGATTTATAGGTTTTTGATTAGTAAGGGTGTCAAAGGTTGGGGGAGAAGGCAGAATGGGGTTGAGAAAGAAAAACAGATCAGTTATGATTGAATGGTGGAGTTAACTTGATGGGCCGAATGGTCTATTTCTGCTCCTATGTGTTATGGTCTTATAGACTTCTTATGGTTCTAGCTGTATTGTAAGTCTAAACATCAGCATTACTAATTTAATTCACTTTGTTTTATTTTAGTTGCAAAAAAAAGAATGAAGTCACCGTGCTCCCAAGTTCTCTGGTGGAATGTCCGTCCGTCAGTTCAAAGTGTGTGGACACCACATCTGCCACTTATAGCCATCCTATCTCGTTCCAATGCTGTTGTTCCACTACCTGTCGCTTTTGTTCCTACTTTACCCAACCGCCCTCAAAGTGCCCCCTTTGCCCACTTTCTCTTACCTTAATGAAAACTCTGGTGCTCCATTTCAAACTCTTTCCTCTCAACTGGCCTATTTACCTGTTACCACATTAGCTACCCATTCCCCTAATAATACCCACGCCAGCCTCACTTTCCAGCAGCCCTTTGGAAAGCAACAGATTGTGTCACCTGGATGATTCTTGTGTCGTTATCAAACAGTGAGTACCTCTCAACAATAATAATATGTTAATTAATGAATGAAAATCTAGTTCAACAGAAAATTAAAACCAAAAGAAAAAAAATATTTTAACTTCTGACCATTTTCTTCAGGAATTGTCAGCTATTGTTTACAGGGATTGTCTTTTGCAGGCTCCAGCACAAATGTGACATTTGGGCAAAATGATTCTCCCTCAACGTGGATCAAAAAGTTAGCAATTCACAAACATCTGTGAGGACAGGAAGAGGCATAGAGGTAACATTCTACAAGTGTGACTTAGAATAGAATAGAATAGTTTCTTTATTGTCATTGTAACATGAACCATGTACAACGAAATTTAAAAATGTCAGCCAGTCAGTGCACCATTCAAACATTTCTAAAAGCTAACGATACATACAGAGGCCCGGGACCGTTGGAGACAGTGGAGGAGGGTCAGGGCGGTGAGTACTTAAATCGGGCACGGGGCTTGTTTTCACAGAGGCCCGGGACCGTTGGAGAGAGTGGAGGAGGGTCAGGGCGGTGAGTACTTAAATCGGGCACGGGGCTTGTTTTCACAGAGGCCCGGGACCGTTGGAGCGAGTGGAGGAGGGTCAGGGCTTTTACCAAATCCCGTAACGTTCCACACTCCATAGGGAGGGTTCTGGTGGAAGCCGCTGATTGGCGGAAGCAGACTAGAGGAAGCAGCTGATTGGGTGCAACCTTAGGTTAGCATTTCTGCTTTCTGGTTAAAGGTACAGTGCTTTAGTAAAGGTACAGTGGGCTAAAGGTACAGTGCTTTTTGTTTATATAATAAAGGTGCAGTTTAAAGGGCAAGAGGGAGCAGCTGTTTGTGTCAGATACCTGCTGATTTCTCCCAGCAGTTTCTATTGTATTATACTGGTATCGGATCCAGGATAAGGCGAGAGAATGACAGTCAGAGCAGTGTACTGTTCTGGATGTCAGATGTGGGAGGTCATGGTGTCGGATGGCCCTCCAGACGTCCACATCTGCACCAGGTGCAAAGAGATGGGGCTCCTAAGGGACCGTATTAGGTTCCTGGAGCAGCAGCTCGATGACCTCTGTCTGGTCAGGGAGAGTGACGAGGTCATAGAGGGGAGTTATAGGGAGGTGGTCACTCCAAAACCACGGGAGAGAGACATGTGGGTCACGCTAAGGAAGGGCAAGGGGCAGAGGCAGGAACGAGTGAGTACTCCAATGTCGGTACACCTTGCAAATAAGTACTCCTGTTTGAGTACGGATGGGGGTGACAGCCTACCCGGGGGTAGCGACAGCGGACGGTCCTCCAGCACAGAGACCAGCCCTGTTGCTCCGAAAGGTAGGGAAAAAAAGAAGAGGGCAATAGTAATTGGGGACTCTATTGTTAGGGGGTCGGATAGGCGATTCTGTGGACGCAGTCGGGAGACCAGGATGGTGGTCTGCCTCCCTGGTGCTAAGGTCTCGGACGTGTCTCAACGCATCCAAGATATCCTGAAATCAGAGGGAGAGGAGCCTGAGGTCGTGGTACATATTGGTACAAATGACATAGGTAAAAAAAGTGAAGAGGTCCTGAAGGGAGGATTTAGGGAGTTGGGAGGAGAGTTAAGGAAAAGGACCAAAAAGGTAACAATCTCAGGATTACTGCCTGTACCACGCGACAGTGAGAGTAGGAATGGAGCGAGGTGGAGGATAAATGCGTGGCTGAAAGACTGGTGCAGAGGGCAGGGATTCAAGTTTCTGGATCATTGGGACTTCTTTTGGGGAAGGTGGGACCTGTACAGAAAGGATGGGTTGCACTTGAACCCGAGGGGGACCAATATCCTGGCGGGGAAATTTGCAAAGGCCACTGGGGAGACTTTAAACTAGAATGGTTGGGGCGAGGGACTCAAATAGAGAAAGCTAGTAGACAGAATGGGAGACAGGAAGCAGAAAAGGGAAGCACTCGGACACAAGAGGAGAAAGAAAAAAAGGAAATAAACAGAGAAGAAGAGACGGGGGGTTTCTTAAATGTGCATATTTTAATGCTAGGAGCATTGTAAGAAAGGTGGATGAGCTTAGAGTCTGGATAGACACCTGGAAGTATGATGTTGTGGCGATCAGTGAAACATGGTTGCAGGAGGGCTGTGATTGGAAACTAAATATTCCAGGATTTCGTTGCTTCAGGTGTGATAGAATTGGAGGGGCAAGAGGTGGAGGTGTTGCATTGCTAGTCAGGGAAGATATTACAGCAGTGCTTTGGCAGGATAGATTGGAGGGCTCATCTAGGGAGGCTATTTGGGTGGAACTGAGAAGTGGGAAAGGTGTAGCAACACTTATAGGGGTGTATTATAGACCGCCAAATGGGGAACGAGAATTGGAAGAGCAAATATGTAAGGAGATAGCAGATATTAGTAGTAAGCACAAGGTAGTGAGTGTGGGAGATTTCAACTTTCCACACATAGACTGGGAAACACATTCTGTAAATGGGCTGGATGGTTTGGAGTTTGTAAAATGTGTGCAGGATAGTTTTTTGCAGCAATACATAGAGGTACCTACTAGAGGAGGGACAGTGCTGGACCTCCTGTTAGGAAATGAGACGGGACAGGTGGCGGAGGTATGCGTTGGGGAGCACTTCGGGTCCAGTGATCACAATACCATTAGTTTCAATATAATTATGGAGAAGGTCAGAACTGGACCTAGGGTTGAGATTTTTGATTGGAGAAAGGCTAACTTTGATGAGATGCGAGATGATTTAAAAGGAGTGGACTGGGACATTTTGTTTTATGGGAAAGATGTACAAGAGAAATGGTGGACATTTAAAGGGGAAATTTTAAGAGTACAGAATCTTTATGTTCCTGTTCGGTTGAAAGGAAACAGTAAAAATTGGAAAGAGCCCTGGTTTTCAAGGGAAATTGGACATCTTGCTCGGAAAAAGAGGGAGATCTACAATAATTATAGGCAGCATGAAGTAAATGAGGTGCTTGTGGAGTATAAGGAATGTAAAAAGAATCTTAAGAAAGAAATTAGAAAAGCTAAAAGAAGATATGAGGTTGCTTTGGCAAGTAAGGTGAAAGTAAATCCAAAGGGTTTCTACAGCTATATTAATAGCAAAAGGCTAACGAGGGATAAAATTGGTCCATTGGAGAAACAGAGTGGGCAGCTATCTGCAGAGCCAAAAGAGATGGGGGAGATATTGAACAATTTCGTTTCTTCGGTATTCACCAAGGAGAAGGATATTGAATTATGTGAGGTAAGGGAAACGAGTAGAGTAGTTATGGATACTATGAGTTTCAAAGTAAAAGAAGTACTGACACTTTTGAAAAATATAAAAGTGGATAAGTCTCCAGGACCTGACAGGATATTCCCTAGGACATTGAGGGAAGTTAGTGTAGAAATAGCCGGGGCTATGACAGAAATATTTCAAATGTCATTAGAAACGGGAATAGTCCCCGAGGATTGGCGTACTGCGCATGTTGTTCCATTGTTTAAAAAGGGTTCTAAGAGTAAACCTAGCAATTATAGACCTGTTAGTTTGACTTCAGTGGTGGGCAAATTAATGGAAAAGATACTTAGAGATAATATATATAAACATCTGGATAAACAGGGTCTGATTAGGAACAGTCAACATGGATTTGTGCCTGGAAGGTCATGTTTGACTAATCTTCTTGAATTTTTTGAAGAGGTTACTAGGGAAATTGACGAGGGTAAAGCAGTGGATGTTGTCTATATGGACTTTAGTAAGGCCTTTGACAAGGTTCCTCATGGAAGGTTGGTTAAGAAGGTTAAACTGTTGGGTATAAATGCAGGAATAGCAAGGATTCAGCAGTGGCTGAATGGGAGAAGCCAGAGGGTAATGGTGGATGGCTGTTTGTCGGGATGGAGGCAGGTGACTAGTGGGGTGCCTCAGGGATCTGTGTTGGGTCCTTTGTTGTTTGTCATGTACATCAATGATCTGGATGAAGGGGTGGTAAATTGGATTAGTAACTATGCAGATGATACCAAGATAGGGGGTGTTGTGGATAATGAAGAGGATTTCCAAAGTCTACAGAGAGATTTATGCCAGTTGGAAGAGTGGACTGAAAGATGACAGATGGAGTTTAATGCTGATAAGTGTGAGGTGCTACATCTTGGCAGGACAAATCAAAATAGGACGTACATGATAAATGGTAGGGAATTGAAGAATACAGTTGAACAGAGGGATCTGGGAATAACCGTCCATAGTTCCTTGAAGGTGGAATCTCATATAGATAGGGTGGTAAAGAAAGCTTTTGGTATGCTAGCCTTTATAAATCAGAGCATTGAGTATAGAAGCTGGGATGTAATGTTAAAATTGTACAAGGCATTGGTGAGACCAAATCTGGAGTACGGTGTACAATTTTGGTCGCCCAATTATAGGAAGGATGTCAACAAAATAGAGAGAGTACAGAGGAGATTTACTAGAATGTTGCCTGGGTTTCAACAACTAAGTTACAGAGATAGGTTGAATAAGTTAGGTCTTTATTCTCTGGAGCGCAGAAGGTTAAGGGGGTACTTGATAGAGGTCTTTAAAATGATGAAAGGGATAGACAGAGTTGATGTGTTCAAGCTTTTCCCTTTGAGAATAGGGAAGATTCAAACAAGAGGACATGACTTAAGAATTAAGGGACAGAAGTTTAGGGAAAACATGAGGGGGAGCTTCTTTACTCAGAGAGTGGTAGCGGTGTGGAATGAGCTTCCAGTGGAAGTGGTGGCGGCAGGTTCGTTGGTATCATTTAAAAATAAATTGGATAGGCATATGGATGAGAAGGGAATGGAGGGTTATGGTATGAGTGCAGGCAGGTGGGACTAAGGGAAAAAAGTTGTTCGGCACGGACTTGTAGGGCCGAGATGGCCTGTTTCCGTGCTGTAATTGTTATATGGTTATAAAGTGAATGGTATGTTAGCCGAGATTGTAGGGCCGAGATGGCCTGTTACCGTGCTGTAATGGTTATATGGTTATAAACCCTGGTTGGGAACAAATAAATTGCAGAATAATTAAATGCTGTTCAGTTCTATCTCCACAATGGAGGGCACAATTAAAGCCCTGTCCCATGGTACGAGTTCATTCCAAGAGTTCTCCCGAGTTTGCCCTGATTCGAACTCGGAAATTTAGGATAATGGCCACTCGTCGGTACTCGGGGCTCTCGTGGTCATTTTTCATCATGTTGAAAAATCTTCACGAGTCTTCCCGTGCTTTCCTACCGTTAGCGAGTCTTCCCGAGTACCTGCCGTAAGCGCTAAGAGATGTCCCCGAGCTCCGACGTACCCGCTACGTTCATTCACCGTGCTTACCACAAGTTTGATTTTTTTTAAACTCGGGAGAGCTCTTGGAATGAACTCGCACCGTGGGACAGGGCTATTAGGTTTCTATATGTGTGGAAGGTAGGAATTGAAAGAAATCAATGTTAGGATTAATGACATAGTGCTTGGAGATTATGGCGATAGAAGCAGGACATCACTGAAGTTTGGTGATCTACTTCCAGTGGACTAAAGGAATTTGATATGATAAATTATTTGGATGCAGGAACAAACTGAAACACCTCCAATAATCTATATTCTATCCTATGGGGAGAAGGCAGGAAGGGGATACTGATTGTGGATGATCAACCATGATCACAGTGAATGGTGGTGCAGGCTCAAAGGGCCAAATGACCTGCTCCTGCACCATTCAGGTAATTGTCATATGACATTGTCTATTGTCTATAAAATGGAATTCAGAAAATTAAACAATGCATTGTTGCCAAGAGATGGTCTGTAATGTTCCGTTGCTGTGGTAGCATTAGGTCAGTTCAACAACCTGATGGGACAGTAGCTTTTTTCGAACTGGGAGTGTGGGACGTTTACACTTCTGTGGCTACTGTCGATGGTAACAGTGAGAAGAGAGCACGGCTTATCCCATTTCAGCTATTAGTTGAGCAGACTTAACCTGAACAACTTGGTATTCTTTACATCTTTATATTCTGAGACCTTTCCTGTAAAAGATCTTTCACGGGGAAGTGTTGCGACTATCCGCAGAAACTGCGTGCCTTTGTAATCAATTCCCCTCGCAGTAGACAATAGCCTTCTTTGTCATCAGGAGGCTAAATTCAATCTGGAAATTGTCCGCTTGGGGAAACATCATCAAATATTTTTAATATATTGTGACATTTGGATTGATACAGGTATTGTAATTTTCTTTTCCACTTACCTTGTGTAGTGCTGATAATTTACATAAGCAAAAAAATACAGCCATTAGAACACCCGCGCTCAGTGACTCCTCCCTCCAGTCAATCACGAGGGTTCGGTTACCCAGAGCCACCACCAGGTGTCGCTACACTATGTTATTCCCCTTTTTCAAACACTCCCTACACATTAGTGGCAATTTTATGGAGGCCATTTACGGAAACCTAAAAAGCTGCATGTGTTTGGGATGTGGGAGGAAACTGGATCACCCGGAGGTAACCCACACAGTCACTCAAACTCCACAGAACCCAATGTCCGTATGGAACCAAGGTCTCTGGTGCTGTGAGGTAGTAGCTCTACTGGCTGCGCCATTGTGCTGCTCATTTTATGAGTGAAAATTCCATTGTTTTCTTTGTTTTGAGTTTTAGTTACTTTGAGAATAGAGCAGGATTTGCTTTTGAGTCAGTTTATAGACACATATCCTGCGAGAATTGCCAATCCAGTGATAAGGAAGTGCTACACTGTTCGAGGTGCCAATTCTGGATGAACTAGAGGCCTAATCTGTCGTCTTATGTTCAGTGATACTATTTGATGAATACCGGGGATTTTTGATGCCTAATACTTAAACAGGAACCAACTTCACCAGAATATTTTATCTGGTTATTGGGGGAACTTTGCCTAGTCCAAATCAGCTGGTTTGTTTTCCTGTATCCTAGCAGTGACAATAATTCAAAATTATTGGAATGCTGAAAAATGGAAAGTGCTCATGGAAAAAGCAATTTGTTTGTGTCCTTGCACATGGAAATGGAAATGGGATGAAATACAGATAAGTCCAATATCGGCAAAGGAAATCTATATAGAACTTTGGCCACACTTGTAGAATTAAATAACAGTTGATAGGAGATGCTGTAAGGCTCAAGTTTGCAATTGGATATCAAGCTGTGTTTTACTTTTGTGCAGTGCAGGATGGCAAACTTTCTTCACAAGTAGGGCCAGTTTTAGCAACAGTCGTCGTAAATAATCTGATCAACTGTGACACAGTTATGGAATATGATGTTAAACTAATTACATTGAGATGCAACTTTAATCTGTGTCTTAACTTTTAATTTGCTTTTTTTGCACCATTTTGTGACGTGATGAAATCTGTGAAATTAAGGTAATTTGGGACGTTTGTGTATGATTTGATACAGGTAGTTCTGCTGTAATGGTTATTTTATTCCTGTGAATTGGATGTAATGTGGATTTTGTGAACATTATTTATATTAAGTGGACCTAATTGATAACATGATTTCATTGATCTACCTTGCGTTTGAATACCTCATGTGATCTAACCTTGACATCATCCAGGATATAAAAATCCAGAGATTCATCATTCACTGAGAGAGGAAATTCTTGCACACCTCTGTTTTAAATGGCAGCTCCTTTGTCTTGTGATCCATACATGTTACACCTTTCAGTTGCCTCAGTTTTATTTCCATTGTTGCATCTAGCGTGCTCAGGATATTTCCTATTTTAACCATTTTGTTTTGTAATAGGCTGGCTTTCCATTGGGTAGAGAAATATTACCCTAAAACTATGTGTTGATGTGTTGATATTATGGGTTCATTGAAAGCTACGTTCATCAAAGTGAAACCATGTACATGTTCGATTATCAAAAGTTAACTGAAATTTAACCCTGCTTCCAAAAGAATTGAGGTCCTAAGTTCCACGTATCCACTCTCATAGAAATATTTTGTGTATTGCATTGCATTGTCCATTATTGCAACTCCTCATTATTGAGCATTATTGAGGCATCTTTGAGCCCTTAATCCTGCTCTGCTTATTGGTTGTAAGGAATTTAGATGTATAATCATTTCACACATTGGAACTACCTGAATTTTAGAGCCCAGCTGCCTTCATACTTGTTGCCTTTTCCCCCATAACCTCTGACACCCGCACTAATCAAAACTCTATCAATCTCTGCCATAAAATATCCATTGACTTGGCCTCCACATCCTTCAGTGGCAATGAATTAGACAGATTCACCACCCTCTGATTAAAGAAATTCCTCCTCTCCATTCACTTTAATGTCTCTTTATTATCTGCCATTGATCCGCTTTGATTGGGTGTCACTTTCTTCAATTGGACCCCTCTGCCATTTGCTAATCTCATCATTCGCATCATTAGTACTGAACTATTATCTACCTCTTTGATGACCCTTGGACTATCCTTGATCAGACTTTGCTGGGGTTACCTTGCGCTGTAAATGGGTCGATTGCAAACATGTATTGTCCTTCTGCTGACTGGTCAGCACGCAACAAAAGCTTTACACTGTACCTCGGTACACGTGACAACAAACTAAACGTAAACTCAAGAGCATAAACCATAGAACAGTACAGCATAGGAACAGGCCCTTTGGCCCGCAATGTCCGTGCCATGGATGATGCCCGGTTAAACTAATCTCTGCTCTGTACCAATTCTATTTAATTATTATTTTGGTTATTTTGCAGCCACATTAAAATAAGAGCATGTGGAGGTGCATTTGTGCAAATGAAAAGCCTCTTGCATCGGCGGGGGTAAGTATTTTTGTAATTTCCTGTTGTTGCATTTGCATTTACAACATTTGTATTTGTATTCATGATATATTTTGGAATTTAGTTTTTCCTTGTATAAAATAATGTGTGGGCTACAATCACTTGCTTATGATTTCAATTGCAAAAATGTTTCATGAAAATGCTTTTCCTTTGCTTAACTTAATTTGTCTGTTATATTTTGCCTCTGGT
Organism: Amblyraja radiata; assembly: GCF_010909765.2. NCBI lineage: Eukaryota > Metazoa > Chordata > Chondrichthyes > Rajiformes > Rajidae > Amblyraja > Amblyraja radiata. The sequence goes on from NC_045971.1 coordinate 52,634,744, forward strand.
AAATGTTAGCCGTTTCAAATTGAATTTCTCATGTTTTATTATTTGTTATTGGCATGACTAATTTTTATTAGATGGGTTGTGCATATTGAGGCCGAGAAATGTTGATTTGTGTAATGTGACTGGTTCGCTACTTGAAAAAATACATTCTCCTCTAAGTAAACCTGGGACGTTTATGACATTCATGATTTTCTTCCTGTCCTGTGCAGTGATGAGCAATGGTGGGCCACTAATGTAAAAGCAACCCTGGAAAAGATGGGCATCCTGTTAGTTCCAAGATAAAGGGGATTGGTCTGAGCACGACCCAAGCTCTTGGTACTAGGAGTCAGCTGCTCATCATAACACCTTACCTTGTGGGTAGCATTGACCACCAATTCTAAACTCCTCTGCTCCAACGTATCACTACTCACCCACAGTCATCAGAGAGCTATTGGCCCTCACTGAAGCATGAATTGATCCTTGGTTTTCACTTACGATACGATACAATAAAACTTTCTTCATCCCGGAGGGAAATTGGTCGCCAACAGTCACAACACACAAGGTGCACGAAAACTTGAAATTAAAAGTGCAAATAAAAAGAAAAAGACATGCGACTGTTGGCTGGCTGCCGTGTGCACAACGCCTTAAACGGAACGAACAAACAAACAAACGCAGGCTTATCCCCTGGGTAGAGAATTATAAATGTAGAGTATTTCCCCCACACCGGGACCCACATTGTTCTACCACCGTCCCACATGGCAGTCCCCATCGCCAGATCCCCATTGTTCTTCACGGCAGTGGAGGGACGCCTGGTCCCCATTGTCTTCCCCTACCCCCCCCCCCCCACCCACCCCCCACACTATCATTGAACGCTGATTGCGGGTTGATCGTGAGGCCCCACTGCCGCTGAGGCTCCCGTTGCCGCTGAGGCTCCCGTTGCTGCTGAGGCTCCCGTTGCTGCTGAGGCTCCCGTTGCTGCTGAGGCTCCCGTTGCCGCTGAGGCTCCCGTTGCTGCTGAGGCTTCCATCACCGCCGCTGCTGAGGCTCCCGTTGCCGCTGAGGCTCCCGTTGCTGCTGAGACTTCCATCACCGCCGCTGTTGAGGCTCCCTCAGCCCAGGCAGACCTTTTCAATGAAATTGAAAGCATGCCTTCACACATCTCTGAAGGTGGACAGGTCATCAGGTCCGGCAGAAATGTTTCCCAGCCAGTTAAAAGAAGCAAGGGTGGAAACAGCTGAGGTTCTGACTAAATGTTTTCAGTCTTCCCTTGCCAAAGGAATGGTGCCAGAAAATTGTTCAAATTGTCGAGGAGTGCTTCCTGTTATTATATAATAGTAAAGATGAAATTGTACAGGAGAAGATGCAGATGGGATTTAGATTAGTTAATTGTCGCATGTATCGAGTAAACTATTAAAGAATACAAGTTTCTGACAAATGTTGAGAGGTTGGGTGAGGAGGCACAGTGTTGGGTGGCATGCTGGCACAGCGGTAGAGTTGCTGCCTTGCAGCACTTGTAGCACCAGAGACCCGGGTTCCATCCCAATTACGGGTGCTGTCTGTACATTCTCCCCTTGACTGTGTGAGTTTTGCTTTTGTTTGTTTTTAGTCTGTTTTATTTGTGTGTGTGTTAGCGTATCTTTAGTTTTGTATTATGTGGGGGGAAGTGGGGGATTGGGGAAAGGAGACACTTTTTTAACTCTTCCCTCGACGGAGGTGCGACTTTTTCCGTATTGCATCTCCGCCGGCATTGTGGCCAAACATCGTGGAGCTGGAGGTAGCTTTGTTAGGGATCAACGTCGGGAGCTCCAACTGCAGGACCTTTGATCGGCGACTGCGGGAGTTTCGATCGCCCCGACTGCGGGAGTTTCGATTGCCCCGACCGTAGGAGAAAAGGAGGAAGATGGTAAAAGTTATTCACCTTCCATCACAGAGGGGAATATGTGGTCGCAAAAACCACGATGGAGGAGCTGCCTACCCTGGTGGGGACTCGGAGGGATTTCCGTGAGTGCAGTGATCCTGGAGTCTGGTGCGAGTGTGGACGGCTTTCTGACTTTGGGCGGACAGGGACTGCAGAGAGAGTACAGCGGTCGGTGAAGGAGCGTGTGTGTGGCCCGGACATTGAACTGATGGCTGTGGGTCTCTGCTTATGCTGTGTGCCCTAGGGATTCTCACACGCCGCTGTGGTGGCTATTTATGTTTAATCTTTATGTAGTTTTGTGTCTTGTTGCATTTTTGGATGTGTGTGGTAAATCATATTTCACTGTACCTCAGTACACGTGACAATAAAGGACCATTAAACCATTGAATGTGAATTAATGATTTTATCCCCTGATTTCATTAATGATAATTTTAATTTTAACGTCTTAATACCAAGGTGGAATTGAAGAATTGGTGCATTTAAATTACAAATGTTGCGTGTGTGTGATTTCCATTCTATGTTGCTAAGTTTTAATTACTGTTAGGAGGTATTAATCACGTTAACTTCCTCAGTTGCTGGAAGACCTCAAGGTAAAACTCCGTGAAAACGAAGAGGCATTATTGGAAAAGACGCAACTTGTGGATGTGTTGGAGAAAAAGCTTGATGGAAATTATCGGGAGCTAGCGGTAAGGACATCATTGTTTGCAGCTATGTGAATGTCTATTACAGGGAAAGATCTCTGCAACCAGCTAAGGGATTCTGTTGTAACTGGCAGTGAAATCAAAATAGCAGGGAGCCTCTTGGAATAAATCTGTAAATAGAAACATAGAAACATAGAAAATAGGTGCAGGAGGAGGCCATTCGGCCCTTCGAGCCTGCTATTCACTATGATCATGGCTGATCATCCAACTCAGTATTCTGTACCTGCTTTCTCTCCATACCCGCTGATCCCTTTAGCCACAAGTGCCACATCTAACTCCCTCTTAAATATAGCCAATGAACTGACCTCAACTACATTCTGTGGCAGAGAATTCCACAGATTCACCACACTCTGTGTAAAAAATGTTCTTCTCATCTCAGTACTAAAAGATTTCACCTTTATCCTTAAACTGTGTCCCCTTGTTCTGGACTTCCCCAACATCAGGAACAAACTTCCTGCATCTAGCCTGTCCAACCCCTTAAGAATTTTGTAAGTTTCTATAAGATCCCCCCTCAATCTTCTAAATTCTAGCGAGTACAAGCCGTGTCTATCCAGTCTTTCTTCATATGAAAGTCCTGACATCCCAGGAAACAGTCTGCTGAACTTTCTCTGTACTCCCTCTATGGCAAGAATGTCATTCCTCAGATTAGGAGACCAAAACTGTATGCAATACTCCAGGTGTGGTCTCACCAATACCCTGTACAACTGCAGTAGAACCTCCCTGCTCCTTTTCTCAAATCCTTTTGCTATGAATGCTTACATACCATTTGCTTTTTTCACTGCCTGCTGCACCTGCATGCCTACTTTCAATGACTGGTGTACCATCACACCCAGGTCTCGTTGCATCTCCCCCTTTTCCTAATCGGCCACCATTCAGGTAATAGTCTACTTTCCTGTTTTTGCCACCAAAGTGGATAACCTCACATTTATCAACATGAAAAAATGTGAAGATTTTCTTTTGTATAAATCTTCCCATTCTTTTTTTCTAAATCAGCCCATCAACCCTTTTATGATCTGTTATGGTGCAGAATCACATTTTATGTAGAGCCTTGCAACATTGTCATTCTGGTTAGTGCAGTGATCCTGGAGTCTGGTGCGAGTGTGGACGGCTTTCTGACTTTGGGCGGACAGGGACTGCAGAGAGAGTACAGCGGTCGGTGAAGGAGCGTGTGTGTGGCCCGGACATTGAACTGATGGCTGTGGGTCTCCGCTTATGCTGTGTGCCCTAGGGATTCTCACACGCCGCTGTGGTGGCTATTTATGTTTAATCTTTATGTAGTTTTGTGTCTTGTTGCATTTTTGGATGTGTGTGGTAAATCATATTTCACTGTACCTCAGTACACGTGACAATAAAGGACCATTAAACCATTGAATGTGAATTAATGATTTTATCCCCTGATTTCATTAATGATAGTTTTAATTTTAACGTCTTAATACCAAGGTGGAATTGAAGAATTGGTGCATTTAAATTACAAATGTTGCGTGTGTGTGATTTCCATTCTATGTTGCTAAGTTTTAATTACTGTTAGGAGGTATTAATCACGTTAACTTCCTCAGTTGCTGGAAGACCTCAAGGTAAAACTCCGTGAAAACGAAGAGGCATTATTGGAAAAGACGCAACTTGTGGATGTGTTGGAGAAAAAGCTTGATGGAAATTATCGGGAGCTAGCGGTAAGGACATCATTGTTTGCAGCTATGTGAATGTCTATTACAGGGAAAGATCTCTGCAACCAGCTAAGGGATTCTGTTGTAACTGGCAGTGAAATCAAAATAGCAGGGAGCCTCTTGGAATAAATCTGTAAATAGAAACATAGAAACATAGAAAATAGGTGCAGGAGGAGGCCATTCGGCCCTTCGAGCCTGCACCGCCATTCACTATGATCATGGCTGATCATCCAACTCAGTATTCTGTACCTGCTTTCTCTCCATACCCCCTGATCCCTTTAGCCACAAGTGCCACATCTAAGTCCCTCTTAAATATAGCCAATGAACTGGCCTCAACTACATTCTGTGGCAGAGAATTCCACAGATTCACCACACTCTGTGTAAAAAATGTTCTTCTCATCTCAGTACTAAAAGATTTCACCTTTATCCTTAAACTGTGTCCCCTTGTTCTGGACTTCCCCAACATCAGGAACAAACTTCCTGCATCTAGCCTGTCCAACCCCTTAAGAATTTTGTAAGTTTCTATAAGATCCCCCCTCAATCTTCTAAATTCTAGCGAGTACAAGCCGTGTCTATCCAGTCTGTCTTCATATGAAAGTCCTGACATCCCAGGAAACAGTCTGCTGAACTTTCTCTGTACTCCCTCTATGGCAAGAATGTCATTCCTCAGATTAGGAGACCAAAACTGTATGCAATACTCCAGGTGTGGTCTCACCAATACCCTGTACAACTGCAGTAGAACCTCCCTGCTCCTTTTCTCAAATCCTTTTGCTATGAATGCTTACATACCATTTGCTTTTTTCACTGCCTGCTGCACCTGCATGCCTACTTTCAATGAATGGTGTACCATGACACCCAGGTCTCGTTGCATCTCCCCTTTTCCTAATCGGCCACCATTCAGGTAATAGTGTACTTTCCTGTTTTTGCCACCAAAGTGGATAACCTCACATTTATCAACATGAAAAAATGTGAAGATTTTCTTTTGTATAAATCTTCCCATTCTTTTTTTCTAAATCAGCCCATCAACCCTTTTATGATCTGTTATGGTGCAGAATCACATTTTATGTAGAGCCTTGCAACATTGTCATTCTGGTTAGTGCAGTGATCCTGGAGTCTGGTGCGAGTGTGGACGGCTTTCTGACTTTGGGCGGACAGGGACTGCAGAGAGAGTACAGCGGTCGGTGAAGGAGCGTGTGTGTGGCCCGGACATTGAACTGATGGCTGTGGGTCTCCGCTTATCCTGGGTGCCCTAGGGATTCTCACACGGTGCTGTGGTGGCTGTTTATGTTTAATCTTTATGTAGTTTTGTGTCTTGTTGCTTTTTTGGTATGTGTGTGGTAAATCATATTTCACTGTACCTCAGTACACGTGACAATAAAGGACTATTAAACCATTGAATGTGGATTAATGATTTCATCCTCTGATTTCATTAATGATAATTTTAATTTTAATGTCTTAATACCAAGGTGGAATTGAGGACCTAACTATTGGTGCAGTTGAATTACAAATGTTGCGTGTGTGTGATTTCCATTCTATGTTGCCCAGATTTATCTGTTGGGAGGTATTAATCACTTGTTAACTTCCTCAGTTGCTGGAAAATCTGAAGGAAAAACTCCATGAAAGCGAAGAGGCATTATTAGAAAGGACACAACTTGTGGATGTGTTGGAGAAAAAGCTTGATGGGAAGAATCAGGAGCTAGCGGTAAGGACATCATTGTTTGCTGCTGTGTGAATGTCTATTACATGGAAAGATATCTGCAACCAGCTAAGGGGTTCTGTTGTAACTGGCAGTGAAATAAAAATAGCAGGGAGCCTCTTGGAATAAATCTGTAAATATGAAAAAATGTGAAGATTTTCTTTTGTATAAATCTTCCAATTATTTTTTTGTAAATCAACCCTTTTATGAAGTGTTATAATGCAGAGTCACAGTTTATGTGGAGCCTTGCAACATTGTCATTCTGGTTATGACAGGTTGTTGGCATTGCTGATCTGTACCACCAATTTTTTTCAGCCGTGACCAAGATCAGAAGAGATCTGCTATTTATCTCCTATTTAGATGTCAACAACACATGAACTCTTGATTATAATGCAACAATGTCACTACTGATTATATCTATCTTCCATCATTTCTATTCCATATATATTACTAGAACTATCATCTTGACTACTCCGTGTCTGCGTTGGAATTAAATTTGAGCAAAAACCATCCTGCTTATCGCTACCATTTTTCGCCACCATTCTTCTCTGCTGAAATCAAATAAGTTTTGATCCGATCGATGAAATAGTACAAAAGTTATAAAGGTTTTGAAGGTTCCCCCTCCCCACACCCCACATTTGCCCCCCCCCAACACCTCTCCCCCACCCCCTCTCCTCTGCAACCCCCTTCCCCACACCCCCTCCCCACACCCCTCCCCCACACCCTGCCCTCCCCCACACCCCCTCCCCCACACCCACCCTCAGCAGCCCCCTCCCCCACATCCACCCTCCCCCACACAAAGGCTCACGAAAGTATTTAGTTTAATTTGGCTATTTTTAATTTTTTAGGAGTTAGTTGAAGATTTGAGCGTCATTGAGATTGAAAATGAAGAACTCAAGAACAAGCTTCTGGCTGAAAAACACGTAATGAGAACCAAGGTCCGAAATATGACGGGAAAGCATGAGGCAGATTTTAAAAAACTCAACAGAAAACACAGGATTCAGCTTCGCAAAATCCGTGAGAAACATGCTGAAGAAACATCACTGAAAGATCAGTGCTGTGTACAACTTAACAAAGATCTGCAACTTTTACAATCTCATGCCTGTGCACCTCTTGCAGAACAGGCAACTTGTTCTTTAAATGATTACACCAAACAGAAGATTGGGGAACTGGAAGGTAATTACTCAAAGATGACCTGTTAATATTTTTGGTCGGCCATAAATGTTCCTACCGCAGATTTGTACATCTGTCGTCACCTGCTGTGTAATTATCTCGTCCCTGTAACATGAGATTTTGTGTATGCAAATTGGTTGTTGTAATTCCCATAGTTTATCACTGATCACACTTAAAAATATACTTCATCGGTTGGTAAATGGGTTGGTACGTTCAGTGATCAGGAAAAGTAGTGTGTAATCTAAGTTTTTTTCACTCGGGTATTCTGGTCAGATTCCTTGATCAGAAGATAGTGATGTTTAAAGATTCAAGAAAAGAATTCTTTGTGAAGCATTTGTGAGAGTCTGCCAAATGGCTGACAGGAACACACAGTAGTCATTTGGACAGATTCGTACAGATGCTTTTCAAAACATTCTCTTCTTGAATCCTTTAAACTTCGCTATCACTGAATTTTAATTTTGAGACGGTGCTGATAGTTAAAACATGACATCGTGAAGGGTGGCCTGGTGGCGCAGCGGTGGAGTTGCTGCCTTTCAGCGCCAGAGACCTGGGTTTGATCCTGACTGTGGTGCTTGTCTGTACGGAGTTTGTATGTTCTCCCTGTGGGTTTTCATCCAGGTGCTTCGGTATCCTCACACTCCAAAGACGTACAGGTTTGTAGGTTAATTGACTTGGGTTCATGGTAAATTATCCCTAGTGTGTGTAGGATAGTGTTAGTGTGCGAGGATCATTGGTCGGCACAAATACGTGGTCGAAGGGCCTGTTTCCACGCTGTATCTCTAAATAAAATCATTTGAAGACATTTTACCATTCACAATGCCCTTGTGAATGGTCCATCAAAGTATTTTAATTTAAAATAGCTTTCAATGAGAAGACCACAGAGCAACCAGGACACTTCATTAACTCCATGAATGTCTTATCTCCGTGAGACTTGAGCTGTGTTTGCATGACAGTTTACGGAAGAGAGGGTGAAACCAGGGACAAGATACAATGATGGTGGAGACAGACTATTCAGCAGCAGAAGAGGAAATTTAATTGGAATAATTTAAAATAAAATAATGGTTTTAATGGAGCCAGTGGAGAATGATCATTTTGTTTGTTTGGGATTAAGTAACTTTATACCTTAATTTCCAAAATGTTCTGGAGACACATTTTCTGTGGAGTTTTATTCAAGCTTCTAATCTTTTCTCACTAGTGATAGTTAAGGAATTTATCATTGGATAAATATGTATATGGAATTACCATTTTGTCTTACAAATCTTCAAGCTTAATGAATTGTAGCATTTCAAGGATATTTTATGATTTCAAATGTTGGTAATTAGTTGAACAGATGATTTTCACTGATTGCCATTAACTGCTGTGGAAACAATTGCTTTATTTTGCAACAAATATCAGATAATTACGGGTGTTTTTCCCTTTCTCTTTCTTAAAGAACAAGTGAGGCTTATGACGCAAGAGGCTGAAAAATCAGAGGCCAGGTTCATTACAATGGAAGCTCAGTCCAAATTGAAAATCAAGAAGTTTGAAGAGGAGCTGGACAATGTACAGGTACCCCAAATAAAAACCCCTTGTACCTGGTGACGATTAACTGAATATTAATCTGTTTGCCATTTACCTAGAATTAAATGACTTTATCTTATAAAAAAAGGAAAATTGATGGTATGTTATTCCGTGAGTCGTTGAAGCATTGTGGGAACCACAATTTTATTTACACAGTTATGTACATTGTAGATTTATAATCTGGGCTCAACTGTATGAAGGAGTGCTTCCCTACATTCCACAGCTCACTCCATTCCGTGTAGAACACCTTTCTGAAGAGTAAGTGACATGGGATAGATGTGAACCTGCAGGAAAATTCAATCATAAAATAGTTGTGGTAAAATGGAGCTGTCAGCAGTGGCACATTAAAAGTATATTGCATGCTAAAGTTATTTAGAGAATCATACTGTTCATAAACAGGCCCTTCAGCCCAACTTGCCCACACTGACCAACGAGCCCCATCTACACTAGTGTTACCTGTCTAGAGTCATAAAGCAAAATATTTAATCTAGAATTTGAACGGTGACTATTTTACTGACCAATAGAAATCCCTTGGCTATAATTGACATTAAAGTTATTTCTACCCAGATTGTACCTTCTCGGCAGGAGCTGCTGGAGCTCAAAGATATAGCCGTTGACTTGGAAGAGGAGAACGAACAGTTACACCTGAAAGTGAACTGGCTACAACATGTCGAGGCACAAAATGGTGTGTGTATAGTATGTCTTTAATTGGGTAAGAAGGAACTGGGGATACTGGTTTACACCGAAGATAGACACAAAATGCAGGTCAGGCAGCATCTCTGGAGAAAAGAATAGGTGATGTTTCGGATCAAGACCGTCAGGGAGTCAGGGGTGGGGGGGGATTAGAGGTATGGGGAGATACAGAACAAAGTAGAGCCAGCATCAATGACTCGGGGAGGGTGGAGCTGACAATGGTCCATTGTTGGCTGGGGATGAGGTGATAATGAAGGAATACAAATGGTGAAATTAGCAAGAGGACTAGAGTGGGGGAGAGACAGACAGACAGAGAGAGAGAGAGGGAATGGAAGGGTTATTTGGTTAGAGATCCTTCATTCTCTTGTGTAAGAAGGAACTGCAGTTGCTGGTTTAAACCGAAGATAGACACACAAAGCTGGAATAACTCAGTGGGACAGGCAGCATCTCTGGAGAGAAAGAATGGGTGACGTTTCGGGTCATGACCCTTCTTCTTTCTCATTATTTAAATGGTGATATGTGTTTTCTTACAGAGGATCTTCAAGCAAAATTGGAAGAATATGAAGAGCAACACCAGAACATGCAAGCAGATTTAGAACAAGCTACCAAGGGACAAACTTCCCAGGTTGGGAGAATTTGTGCTGCATTTAATTCCTCCATGTACAATCTTAATTCCAAGTGTGTGCATTCTGCACAGATTCAACAGCCTCAAGTATCCTGTTAATTAATATTACATTGTATTTCATGTTGCTTATTCAGATTAATTTTTAAATGGATCATTTAAGTAAGTTTTTATTTTGCTCTTTTCTATTATCATCCTTACTTTCTGGCTTGATTCTTTCATCTGAGGGGTGCTATTTGCTTCCACACCAGATGGTTTCTGTATGCATTACCATGCACCTTGGACATGGAGAAAGTCTACTGAATTAGCTCGTGTGGTTGGGGAAGCAACAGTTCCAAACTTTTTTATCTAGTTTGGATAATTTTACCTAGTAATATTATACGGTCATAAGGAATAATATTAGGTCATTCGGCCCATCAAGCCTACCCCACCATTCAATCATGGCTGATCAATTACTCCCTCCTAACCCCATTCTCCTGCCTTCTACTCTAACCTCTGACACCTGTACTAATGAAGAATCTATCTATGCCTGAAAAATATCCACTGACTTGGCCTCTACAGCCATCTGTGGCAAAGAATTCCACAGATTCACCACCTTCTGGTTAAAGAAATGTCACCTCATCTCCTTCCTAAAAGAACATCCTTTAATTCTGATTATCCAGAACTCTAAACATTTATTGACAAGACTGATTTCTGTGGTTAGAGCGTGTCCTATGCTGGAGCCGATATTCTCCAGATTTTAGAAGAGTGTAAAGTGAAAGGAAGGAGCGGGTGTGGAGAAAGGTGTGTTTGACTGATAGGCTGATAGGATATTTTTCCTAATGGGAGAGTCAAGACCTAAAGGGCATAGCCTCAGGATAAGGAGCTGCAATAGACAATAGGTGCAGGAGTTGGCCATTCGGCCCTTCCATCCAGCACCGCCATTCAATGTGACCATGTTTGATCATCCCCGATCAGTACCCCGTTCCTGCCTTCTCCCTATATCCCCTGACTCCGCTATCTTTAAGAACTCTTTCTAGCTCGCCTTGACTAATCTTCCTGAAGATTAGTCAAGCATGATTTCCCTTTCGTAAATCCATGCTAACTTGGACCGATCCTGTTACTGCTATCCAAATATGCCGCTATTTCATCTTTGACTCCAGCATCTTCCCCATCATCAATGTCAGGCTAACTGGTCTATAATTCCCTGTTTTCTCTCTCCCGCCTTTCTTATAAAATGGGATATCATTAGCTACCCTCTAATACAGTGATTCCCAACCTGGGGCCATATTGGAAATTTCAGGGGGGCCACAGAAATATTTTGGGATTTAGGGGGCCACAGGTTCAATGAAGGGGGCCACAGAGCTGCCACCCTGTTGCCTCCTAAATTTCACTTCTAATAAATTTAAATCTATGTAGTTTAAATATTTTTGATGTTTGTGGAATAGAATAAAAGAGAATATATGTGCAATTATTACACACTGATATTTTTATGGAAGGTATTATAATATTAAGTACTTTTTTTCCCGCTAATAACGTCAGGGGGGGCTACAGAAAAATTAAAAGACCCCAAGGGGGCCATGAGCTAAAACAGGCTGGGAACCACTGCTCTAATCCACAGGAACTGATCCTGAATCTATAGAACATTGGAAAATTAACACCAATGTGTCCATGATTTCTAGAGCCACTTTCTAATGTACCCTGGGATGCAGACCATCAGGCCCTGGGGTTCTACCCAACATCATTTCCTGCCTAATGTGAATTTTCTTCCGTTCCTCCGTCACCACAGATCCTCTGGCCACTAGTACATCAGGAAGATTGTTTGTCTCCTCCTCAGTGAAGACGGATCCAAAGTACTTGACATTTCCCCTCTGAGGATTGAGAATCTTTTGAATTCTTTACCCTCCGGAGCTGTGGGTGGAGAATCATTCAGTATATTCAAGGGTTAGCCAGCTAGAATTTTACACTGCAGGAAAATTGAGGGTTATGGGGATTATGTAAATGTTTAGATCAAAGATCTAATCAGCCATGATCACGTGATAGAATAAATAAGGCTCAAGGGCTGATTTTATGTAATAAAAGTTTCCAATTATCCAATTCTACAACTTGCAATTCTAATAACATGTAACAATATGTCTTGAAGGTGTACATTAAAAGGAACAAGTCAGTACTTCATTGCCCATAGGTCCATTTATCTTAAAGACAATTAAAATAATTTTACATATCTGAAAATCACTGAAATCATCATTTCCAGCAGAGAATAAAAAAGGGTAAACTATCTTTTACAAACTATAGTTTTCACCATGAAGTTCACTTTTTAATGCTGATCACACCTCTGGTCATCTTGCTGAATAACTCTCAACTACAAATCAGCTTGCTATTTTGTGAATCAAATATGTCCGGGAGGCAAACATAGAGAATCATTACTTTGTATCATGTCTCAGCGTTTCTGTTTCTTATGGCATCAAGCATCTAATTGGCCAGTTAGATGAGTGGATGATGTTGCTTTGTGTGTAATGTGTCTGTAGACAAGTGAATCTGAATCTGCAGAGGAACTGCACAGCCGCCTGATGAAGTGGCGAGAAACGGTTTATAAGCCAACACCGAGCCATGACATCGATGAGAGGAATGTCATGGAATTAAGGATGAGGCAACTTGAGGAAGAAAGAGAAGGTAAATTGTGGTGCTCTCTGGTTCTCACTTGGAACAAATCATACAGTTTACTTTGTTTTAATTTAAAATATTTAAGAAGTGAATGACTTGATTAGTGATCTTGATGACTTGAAAGTCGAGTGCACCTCTATTTAGGGATCTGTTTGTTGTCCATATTTCAGTCAAGACAAAGGCTACTGTCAACTTTTTAAAGCTGGAATTCTAACATTTTTACTTTCAGCATCAAAATCCATGCTGACAATAGTTTTGTCCAGTTTTATTTACATTGGTAATTACAAAGGTAGCACACTTACCTTTTTGTCCAAATGGCCACGACATAGGCTTCACTCAGTTTATTCATGGATTTACAGGTTCTCCTGAAGAAATACTGAAATAATATCAATACATAAATCAGTATTGGTATTAGTTGTCTCTGGGATACCAGTGATGTAAATCTAGCTTTGTTACTGCAAGCTTTTAAAATGTAAAGCCAGCCAGCCAGCTGCAATGTGTTTTAGCCCAGTCAGAAACTAACACCTTAACTTGGGGAAGCCACAAGGTGGCGATGGTCACCAGGGTCCAATCAGTCCATATTGTGTCTGTGTTCATGCTGTCTTTCTGAATGACGTGTCTTCCTGTGGCACAAAACTGATTGAGGATAACTGGTTCTTTCCCGGCTGCTCTGATCCAGATTTGATCTCAGAACTGCAGGAGCTGGAGGAGGAACAGGGGGATCTTCAGAGACGAGGACAGGATCAAGGATGGACAAAGCAGACCACAGCTGGCCAAAAGCTTAGGGTATGTGCTCAGTCTGACACTTAAATATCTGTGGAAATTTAATGCTTCAGTTCCCTCAACATTTTACGCTGTTATTAATTTTAAGCTTTGCCAAGGTTGAATAAAATAGTTTTCTGTTTGGAGGGGGGAGGGGGGGGGGGACAGCACAGTGACAGAGTTGCTGCCTTACAACACCAGACATCCGGGATCAATCCTGACCACTGGTGCTGTCTGTACCGAGTTTGCTCGTTCTCCCCGTGACCACGTTGGGTTTTCTCCGGGTGCTATTGTTTCCTCCAACACTCCAAAGGCGTACAGGTTTGCAGGTTAATTGGCTTGGGTAAAACTTGTAAATTGTCCCTAGTGTGCAGGATAGTGTCCGGGGTGAGCGCTGGTCGGCCTGGACTCATTGGGCCGAAGGGCCTGTTTCCCTGCTGCATCTCAAAAGTCTAAAGCCTTCAGTAGTTTTGAGAAGGTAAATATATACTGAGATTTGCTAAACTGAAAAAGCCTTCAACTCAATTTTCAGTGCCATTATAAGTTGGACTGAGATGGATGGCTTCATAATAGGAGAAAGCATTATATCAGGCTCAATCATGTTCCATTTCTAATATTAAAAGTAAAATGACATAAATAGAGACAGATTTTGGAAATCACTGACAAATCTGGAAAGTACAGCAACATTTGTCATTTTAGCAAATTTACCCCTTTATATATAAACATTTGAACAGTTCAAATTAAAGATCAGCTTTGGACATGATGGGCAAAATGGCGGCATCTGGGGTTGTGACAACCTGATCAATTTTAACTCCCATTTTTCATGCCTGCTGTTAATAGTCATTGGGTTCCATCCAGTGTGCACAGTATCTCTGTCTCTGTTACTGACGATCATTTACCCATCTGTATTTTTCAAGGGAAGTATTTAAAATACATCAAAGCAAATGAGTAGAGCGTTGGTGAATACATTTTAGCTTGATACCAAGTAACTACATTTGGGAAATTTAAAGGGTTGTTAATACAGCAACTTTGTTGTTCCGTGGTACAAATGTATTGTGAATTCATGTGCAAGGAAGTAAACGTTTCTATTATTATTCAGGATACTATTATTTATGAGGGAATAAAACGTTTAAGTCACAAACAGAAGAACATTCTCGTGTTTTATACCTTTTGCCCAAAGTACAGTAAGTGAAGATGTAATCAACTGAGCAATAGTTGAGCTGTTTGACTTCTCCAATACTTCCGATGTCAACAAATACTCCTTTAATGGTTGATCTGCCTCCAGTGTATCAATGACCACATTGGAAACATATCTCCCCACAGCATTAGTTGTCACTTGGGTAGTCTACACCCCAGCGGTATCAACATTCTCTAATTTTATATAGCCATTGTCTTCTCCCTCCTCCCCATCCCCCTTCTCAGCTCTCCTTCTAGTCCTACTGTCCACGCCTCTTCCTTTCTTTTTACCTCCCCCATCTCATCAGTCTGAAGGAGGGTCTTGACCCGAAACGTCGCCTATAGATGCTTTCCTCCGTAGATGCTGCCCCACCCGCTGAGTTTCTTCGGCATTTTTTGTCTAGCTTTGATTTTTCCAGCATCTGCAGTTCTTTCTTAAATAGATCTTGGAGAAGGCTGAACCAGCGGGCAGCTGCACAAACAAATGAATGATCGACTGTGGAGCCCCCGGTTTCACCCCAGTGGTGGAAGTTTTCTTGTAAGTTATACTATGTTAACACGTTAATAATAAAATTAATATTAACGTGTTAACATAGAAAACTTCTGCTGAAAGTCATGACTTGCAGGGCCAACTTGACCAGAAAACTGATAGTTGTGTTGTTGCAGAAACAAATGCATTGAATATTGATAAAGAAAGTCTTCAGAATGAGAATAAAGAACTTCACACATCTTTGTGCAGGCGGACTGCTGAGTGCAGTCAACTGCAGGGGAAGGTGAATGAGAATGAACTCGCAACACATCTTGTGTGGGTACACAAAATTGCTGGGGGAACTCAGCGGGTGCAGCAGCATCTATGGAGCGAAGGAAATAGGCGACGTTTCGGGCCGAAACCCTTCTTCAGACTGGTTCGAAACGTCGCCTATTTCCTTCGCTCCATAGATGCTGCTGCACCCGCTGAGTTCCCCCAGCAATTTTGTGTACCTTCGATATTCCAGCATCTGCAGTTCCCTTTTGAAAATCTTGTGTGGGATCAGGCACAGGCATTCAACACTGAAAATTGTCGGCTTAAAGCAGAACTTGAAGAGATGAAGTCTGCATTTCAAAGGAAAGTTGGTGAATTTAAAGTTGGTGATGTCATTGAATCAGCAAGCACATTTACTGCAACAGCTCCAAGCCAAAACTTGAGCAGTTGGGCCAATATATGCAGATGATTGCAGGGTTGCAACATCAGGAGCAAGTTGTGGTGTGTGAAGCACGTCAGCTCAAGCAGACTCTGCAAGAGAAAGATAAATATCTACAACAGCAGGGAGATGAGCTTGGACATTTCCAGAAGAAATCTGAAGAACACCAAGCCCTGGAAAAGCAATCCATGCAAAACATGGAAACCATTTCCAAACTTCAAAATCAAATCCAAGACTTGGCCATGAAAACTCACAAACTGAAGCACACCATCGAGGAGAGAGACTTGCTGCTGGCCTGTAAAGTGGAAGATTGTGTCAAACTCAGGACGGTTCATTCTGAAATGGACGACACCGTTTCACCACTTTGAGCGCAATTGGCAGCTTCCAGTTCTGAAGCTGAGAGGTTGAAATGTGTTATTAAGGAAAAGGAAATATCTCTCTCTCAAATAAAGGAGCCGCAGCAGCTTGCAAAGAGGAGGGGAGGCAGAGGCTTCTCTCCGAAGCTGATGGTATATCCACAGAGAAACAGAACCTAAACGTTGCCTGTGAAAGTCTGAAGCAGACACTGGACATCCTAACTCATGAGAAGCAATAATATTCTCAACAGTTGGATTCACTGAAAAACTCCCAGATGGCAGAGTTGTCGGAGTGGAAGACAAAGCACGACGAATTAAAGCACGAATATGAATCCCTTTTGTAATCCCTCGAAAATATCAGCAATGAGATGGATAAGATGAGGCAAATAGTTGAGACGGCAAGAAAAGAGAAACAGGAGGTGATGTTGAAGCTCCGCGATGTAGAAGCCAAACAACAAAGCATGGAGAGGCAGCTTGAGGAAGCTGGTGCCGAAAATGATAAAATAAAGGACAAAATGAGAAAGTTTACAAAATCCAAGCAGCAGCGAGTTCAGGAGCTTGAGGAAGAGATTGAAAGAATTAGCAGCGAGTTACAAACTATTACCACAAAGCAGAGTCACGCAAGTGAATTGTCTGCCCAGTACAATCAGCACCAGGAGGAAAGCAAATCACTGAAGCAAACTTCTCACCATCTTAAAGCAGAGTTTTGACAAAACCCAAAATGAGGGCGAGCTTCTGCTGAATGAATTTAATTCATCCATATCCATCATAGAGGAGTTGCAGAGTGAGGATGATTCTAATCAGGCTGATTTTAATGAACCACTGTCATTAGAATCCCAATCCCTGGAGGACCAGCCTGTGCTGAAGGAAGGAAAGGTTTACACGACAGGGCAAGTAGGACCATTGTTGTCTCAGAAGCGTAGACAATTAGAGGATGACAAATCTCTTCTCCAGGAAGAACTTGAAAATTTCCAGGAAATGTCAGAAAAGGTCAAAAATGAGAGAGAGTGTTTGGAGGCAGAATGACTTAAAAATGTCGACAAGATAGATCAGTTAACATATGCAAAATAATTCACTTGTCAATGAATTGGACTGCTTCAGAGTAGAGAAACTTCATCTGATCAAAGAAAAAGAGGTACAGGAAATAAAACTGGTGAAAGAATTTGAAGTGAGGCTTTGGTCTGCTCGGAGGTGTAATACCTCGTCTAAAGGTGAGACCAAGGAGCTTCGAGAACTGTTAAAAGAGAAGCAGCAGGAAATAATGATTTTGCAGAAGGACTGCATCAAGTACCAGGAGCTCATTTTGGACTTAGAGTGATGTGTCAAAACATCGGAATCTACCTGTGATGAAATGAGCAAGAGACTAGAGTCTATGACTGCAAAAGCTTCCGAGTCTGAAAGGCAAGTCAAACTTGTTCAAGAAGAACTTGCATCTTATAAAGTCTTGCACCAAGACACCAGAACTGAAACTGAAGGTGCTCGAATGCAGTGCTTAGGGTTCACAGAAGATCTTCGGAAGAACGAAGAGAAGACAAAAGCTCAAATTACTCAGAAGGAGAAGGAACTATTTGAGATTTTAGATCAACTAAAAACAATTCATCTGAAAGAAATATTGAGATATCAGGATAAACTGGATTTGCTGGAACGGGACAAAGACAGAGTGGATGCAACAACGTTGGAAATTGAGAGGCATTTCCCAGCAGCCGAAGCGAATATTGAGCAGTAAGGATGCAGAGTTCTCAAAGCTTGTCTCATCAAAAGACAGTGACACTTCTGACTATCTAGTGGAAATCCAGCAGCAACATAGAAAGCAAATAGATGACTATGAAAATAATTTGAGGATTCTCCAACAAGATAACCAGAAAGGAGCCAGAGCCATGAAAGAGCTGGAGATCCAACTTGTTAAGGTTAGGAAAGAAAAAGACAAAGCTGTTAGCCAGACGAGTGCCTTCACAAAATCGATGGCCTCCTTGCAAGATGACCGAGGCCCCATGTTATCAGAATACACGGAGCTGGAACAATGGCATCTCGACATGCATTGCCAGAAACATCGCATCATTCAGGAGAGTGCAGCTGAAAACAATGAACTGAATCAAGAGATCGGAAATGTTCTCAACCAGATGGATGACCTTAATTCTGACAACGCACTGTTAAAAGCACAGTTGGTTCAGTACAGGGGGGAGCTAAACCAGGTCCTGTCTTTGAAGGATAATCAGTTGAAGCAAAAGCAACAACAGTAAATTAAGAATCTTGAGAATGAGAAATCCATCTTCAAAGAGCAATGGAAAGTTACACAAGGACCCCTTAAACAAAGTAATGAAAGCCCAAAGTCCTTGCAAGAAGAAAATCTGCAAATTGTGGAACAGCTTACAGAGCTCAAGGCTATTGGTTTCCAAAAAGAAGAGGATAAAAATGAAACAAATGAGAGGCAATTAATTAAAGTGCTTCAGCAACAACTTAAAACTAAAACTCTGGAATGCGAAGAACTCAAAAAAGAAAACTGATATTAGAAGAGCTGACTTAAAATAATTGAAAATATATGAACTGAATTTGAAAATCTGGCTCAAGTAAAGGCGGGAGTGAAAATGTCTGAAAGTGCTGATGGAATAGCGCAGGAGAAACCTGAAGAATATTTGGTGGGATTGTCAGTGATGAAGCAAAGACTTTTGGATGTTATTAATGAGAACAAGGAAGTTGCTTCTCAGGCAGAATCTTTTGAGAAAACGTTGCTGGCAGTACAGACGGACAGAGACAGATGTCTGGAGGATATTCGGAAACTTCAAATAAGGCAAAAATGATCTCAAGGTAGACATTAATGTTTTTTAAGCACAAATCTTAGAAAGGACTTTTTAAAAGAGCACTTTCATTTACTAATGACATGCACAGAAACAAGCCCTTGCATCAATTAATAAATTGAGCAGGATACTAAATCTCAAGGTACTAAAGATGAAGCCATGACATTGCTCATTGATGGGACTTGTTCCTCAGGATGCATATGATGAATAAATATTTGTGTTTTTACATTTTAATTTTAAAGATTCCAAGATGGACACAGCAAAGATATGTTGTAATCATGTTTTACATTCATGTGTGTATAAAGATTGAGCACTGTTTTCATTTTGCAGGAAAAGGAAGAACTGGAAACCCTTCAGCAAACAACACAGCAGGAGCGCAGAGAGCAAGTTCCGTCCTCCTGCAAGAATGAATTGGCTGAGCTAAGGTTTGGTTCTACTTGGACTGGGATATCAGTTGCATTTCTATTGTACCATACGATCAAATGGGAATATCCCTTGATGCTTTGGCCAGCAAACAACGTTTGAAGTGTCGATGATGGTAGCAAACACGGCAGTCAATTTTCGTAGGGTGGTGTCGTAGAGTCACATATGATTCAACTCCTTGACAAAGGATAATCCATCTGGTTAAAGGAGGACATTCTGTTGTGAATGGCTGAACGGCTTCCTTTAGTTTGTTTTAGATTAGTTCAGTTTAGAGAGAATCTAAATCCAAGCTGACTATCAACACGCATTTGGGATTGTTTCAGATCAATAGGCTCCCATTTGGCATATCATCAGCCCCAGGGATTTTTCAAGGGTTTATGACACAAATTCTAGAGGGAATTGAAGGTGTGGTGTGTTACTTGGATGACATCCTCATCTCAGCCCCTGGCAGGCAGTCACATGATGAAAGGTTGGAAGTGGTACTCAAACGCCTTGAGACACACAGTGTAAGAGTGAAGGCACAAAAGTGTGAGTTCTTTCACAACTCGGTAGAGTACTTGGGTCATAAGTTAGACAAGGGTAGTCCACACCCCATCAAGGATAAAGTTGATGCGATCAAGAACGCGCCCACTCCCAGAAACAGGCCCTTCGTCCTACTGAGTCTGCGCCGACCAGCAACCATCCCGTATACTAGCGCAATCCTACACACTAGGGACAAATTACAATTTTAACCAATCCAAATAGCCTACAAACCCTCACGTCTTTGGGATGTGGGAGGAAACCAGAATACCTGGAGGAAACCTACGCAGCCACAGGGAGAAGATGCAAACTCCACACAAACAGCACCTAGTTGGAGGTCTTTTATGTGGCGGGTGGGGGGGGGGAGGGGGAAACTTTATTTCTTAGTCCCCTACCTGGTCGGAGAGGCAGCATCCTTCCAAGCTGCTTCTTCGCCCCGTCCTCGCGGCCTACCATCGAGAATGGAGCGGCGTTTCCTGTCGGGACCGGCCGGGACTACAGCTTCGGCGGCGGTGCAGCGGTGGGATACCAACAGGGAGCGGGCGATGCCTTACGGGGTCGCCGTGCGGTAAGCTCCGGAGCGCTGTGGCCGACGACTCCCAACATCGCGGAGTTGTGGCTGCGGGCGTCCGGCCGCGGGCGGCGCTGGATTTGGAGCGCCGCGGAGCCAGGGATCGAGTTCGCCGGGGTCGGAGCTCCAACCGGCGCGGCCTGAGGGCTACGAGTGCCCCGGTCTCCGGTCTCCGGGGAGGAGGCAGCCGCTCCAGACTTTCCAAGCCGCTTGAGGAATTGTTTCATCTGATGCCGGAGTTCCATCTTCACGGCAAGAGGGCCCTGAAAATCATCGGACTGGCTGCAAGGCCACAAATGGGCCCCGACCTCGGGTGTTTCAGAGGAAGAGGACTAACTTTCTGGTGCCTTTCCCCACAGTGGACATTTTTGATTCTGCTGTGGGGGGACGTTTGTGTTGAACTCTATAATGTGTTGTGTCCATTTCTTTATTTTAACCTTTTTCTATGGTATGGATACTTATTATCTATTTTATGTAAAGCACTTTGGTGTCAGTGTGAGTTGACTTAAAACGTGCTATATAAATAAAACTTTCTTACTTACTTACTTCCTACAGTCAGGATTGAACCTGGGTCTCTGGCGCTGTAAGGCAGTAATTCTGCCCCCATTGTTACTTGATAGAATCTGAAGAACCATGTGTACACAATGTGGATGGAATTAGAGAATTCTGCTTGTAGTAGCACTGAATGATTTATCCACTTAATGCTCCCCCCTTTCCTCTTTGACATGCGTCTTTGAATTGTTTAAAAAAATCTATATTATTATTGAGTCTTTTTTACCACTGTTTAAGGGAATATAACCTAGGTCATAATTTGCTGAGTGAAAAATAATTTATCCTCCTCTTCCCCTGGCATTTTTGCTAGTTTCTATACCCTTGCTTCCTCCAATTCAAGAAATGGTCTTTCCTGTACTGCTCCATCAAACCGCTTGTAGAGGAATCCACTGACTGCAGAAAGCATCTGCTTCAAAGTCCTTGGAGAAGGTTCCTTGAAAGCCGTGTGTTCTTCCCAGCCCTTGGTATCGATGACATTTCATTAGAAGGTGGGGTTACTGTGTTACCGTTTACGCTGCTGTTTTCTTTGTAGGCATGGACCTCTTCTTGTCAGACCAGCACCCAGGGAGCAAACCATTGAAGTGGAATCAATCGAGGAATGTGAGGAGGCTTTGGAGATAGACCCCAGTGAACAGGTGGTGGTGGCATGGAAGGTGTGTATTGCCAATCAATTCTTTGTTTTCTAGTTTTAATGTAATTTCCAGACATTTTACACTGTATCTTGCCCCCCACCCCCACCCCAGTGAACTGGGCAACTCTGGAAAAACTGCTTCCATGTACTTACTAACTAATAAATAGGATACATAGTACATCGGTTTGGAGTGGGTGATTCAGGCATCAACACAGAAAACCTGGCCTGGTTTCTTTGTCCAGCCTCGAGGTCTGCACATGGTGCCCCTCCCCTCACCCAGCAACTCCTCCTCTCCTGGGAGACATGAGGTGTTTGAGTTACTCTCATGTCCCACTCACGCGAATCGGTTTTCAAATGCATATCTCTAATCTCTCTGTTTCAGTATGAAAGAGCGCAGTGAATACAGGCCAAGGTGTAAGCCAAATCTCAAAATAAATGTAATAAATTTGGTTATCTCATCTTAAACAAAAGAAGATCTGAAATGTAGAGACACCTTTCCAGGAACAGAGAGAGCAGGAAAAACAGCTGATGAAGGTTCATCTTTCCCCACCTTCATCATGCTGTATAGTGTAAGAATGGATACGTCACCCATCACCAAGGAATCCAAGACTAACCATTGAAGCACTGTCATTTTCTGATTGACTGCGATAGAGGATTGTTTATAATCTAGACCTCCTGTCCAATAGTTCACCAAGGAATCTACATTGCTTGTTTTCTCATAGAATCGTGCATTCATTTGGACCATGGTACTGAAGCCGCTGCCACCCATATGTACATTATAATGCAGATCCTTGTAACATGATCAATAAATACAAATCTTCACATCTGTACCGTGGTATTTTACCAATTAGTTTAATCCTGAAAGAACTAATTAGTTGAGGTTCATAAGAGATAGGATAAGAATTAGGCCATTTGGCAATCAAGTCAACTCCTTGATTCAATCATGATTGATCTACCCCACCTTCCTATCCCCATTCTCCTGCCTTCTCCCCATAACCTCTGACACCAGTATGAGGTTAGATTAGCTATTGACCTCTGTTTCTGTTTTGCAGGCGAAGAGTCGAGTGAATTTCTTCAAGCGCTTATTTACTGCCCGAAAATGAAGACTTCCCGGACCAGGTCACGTGACTTGGTCTTGGCGTACTTTGTGACACCACATTTGTTTGTTTACATGTGCCTGGCGAGGTGTTTGTAGACGTACTACAGATGGGAATGACACCAATTAATTTATCAATGCTGTTAATGAGTTGAACACTGATCATATGTGTATAAATGAATACTGTATTGTTAATGTATGAAGGCAGCTCCCAGCGATGCATGTTGGTGTTGAACCGGCCGACCCCTGTACGGAGCCGGTTCAGGGTGACCCACTCTTTGCGGGGCAGGTCCGAGCCAGGTGGGGCTGTGGTGTTCGGTGCAACAGTGAATTGAAGAGGTCGGGAAGTCTGTTCCCAGCTGGTTCTCCAAGCTCCTAGTGTATTGAAACCGGAGCCACAGAGGGTGGCTGCGTGACGGGAGAAGTGGCGACAAGATGACGGGCGTTGAGGTCCCAGTTGCTGCGAGTCCTGGGCGAGGTGGTGCAAAGGATGTTTTGCATCTGATGGGGCCTTGCACACCAGCCTGTGCGTGAAGTACTCTCTGTGAAGCTTGTCGGGTGCGATACCAGCGAGCACCGGCAGAAGATCCGTCTGAGTAGGACGTAGGCAGCCGGTGATGATCCGCACGGTGTCGTTGAGGATGGCGTCTAACTTGTTAGTATGAGCGCTGCTGCATCATGCTGGGGCGGTGTACTCAGCGGCGCTGTACACGAGTGCAAGAGCACTGGTTCAGAGAGCAGATGTCCTGGTGCCCCATGAAGATCCAGCCAAGCAATGCAGGAGGTTGTTCCGCACCGAGACTAGCACGGAGAGCTTCAAGGTGTTGCTTGTAGGTCAGCTGCCGATCTAGTTTCAACCCAAGGTATGTAGGAAATGGGTTATAGGGTAGGGGTGACACATTGAGGGTGACGGTTAGCTGGCATTGTGCTTTCTTGTTCAGGTGAAAGGCCGTTGTGGTGGTTTTTGCCACACTCAGTTTTAGTCTCCAGGCCTTAAGGCAGCCCGCGAAAAGTTCCATATCCACTGAAAGCACATCCTCCATGTTTGACCAACTCGTGTCCGAATGCAGTAGGGCCAGGTCATCTCCGTATCCATACTGGCCCTAGTTTGTGCGTGGCAGATCGCTGATGAAGAGATTGAAGAGCATGGGAGCCAGTATCGAGCCTTGGGGGACTCCGTTTCTTAGCCGTTGCAGTCGGCTAGATTGTCCGTCGCTGGTCTTGAGTACAAAACTTCAGTTGGCCAGGATGTTAGCAAGTAACCACACTAAATGGCGGTCCAAAGATTAGTGGTTTCCTGTTTGACAGAACAAGTATGATTCTTGTCCACGTCTTTGAAGTGGCCGTTGGCCAGGAGCTGGTGGGCGATGGAGTTGGCCGTTAACCGTGACTTTGGCCGGGGACTTCGACCGGTGAGGCGATTGAAAGTCTTCCAAGCCACCTTACTGGAGTGTGTGAAGTCGATTCCTTGGACTGTCTCTTCCCACCGCCCTCTGCGCTTCTTGTCGAGGCGGATTGTCAGTTCCGTAGCCTTGGAGGCAAACTCTTCGCCAGGTTCAGCGTCCAGGAATGCGTCGTAGCATGCGTCACACTCTTCGTCCCATGTGGGGATGTACCGGCAATGATAGCCGCGAGGAATGGAACTCTTCGCTGCCCTGATGAGGAATTTGCAGAAGGCTGAGTAGGCTTTGTCCAGATTGGTGGAGGTGGGGGTGGGAAGGCTGTCGATCCAGAAGTCCACCAGACTTGTGAACTGGTCCCACCTGGCATTGCGGAAATTCCACCTTTTCGCAGGTTTGGTTGGGATCGGCTCGATGGGGTTGTCCGGGATAATCAGAGATGGGTGATGTTGTGATTTCGGGAAGTGATCCAGGATGATAAGGCGTGAGGATGGTCCATTCAGGTTTGCAAAAGCCAAGTCAATGTTGGTATTGGTGTTCCACCTGCCAGAGTGGAAGCTGTCCGGTTGTTTTGGGTCGTACAGGAGTTGAACGGCAGTAGCTAAGGCCCAGTCTTCTAGTGCAGCGCCATCTGAGTTAGTTGAACGGTAGCCCCAGGTGGTGCTGTTGCTGTTAAAGTCTCCGGTGTAGATGCAGGACGAACCAAAGGTGGGGATGGAGTCTTTGTGGAGCTTGGTAGAAGGTGGCTTGTACACATTGATGACCGTGACACCTTCGACTTGTGTTGTTGCCCATTCCACGTCGCAGTCATTTTGCCGTGTTCCTAACAAAAGTGGCAATCCCGTGGGTGTCGCTCTTGGTGCAGGCGACCAGGGTATAACCAGGGATCTTCAGATGGGAGCTATCACTTTTGTGAGTCTCTTGAAGCAGGATTGCAATGACTTTGTGGGTCTGTAGCAGATGTTCAATGATGGTGGTCTTGGCCTTGGTGAGGTTTTCCGCATTCAGCTGCAGCAGGGTGATGCCATCCGGTTCGACATCTGTAGATGCCCCGCCCTAAAAAGGGCTCATGCTCCTGGTTGGCTCCGAGCTGCGGCGACTGAGCTCAGTTGACAGGGCTCACCATGTGGAGGTCGACAACATGAGCCCCATGTGTTATATAAAACAGTTATATTAAAGCTCTAAATGCAAAATTAGGTACATTTTTGTGGTGTTAACCAATGTTAGTTAACTCTGCTCCTTGGGAGTTAGGATGTCAGAGAGAGATTATATTGAGAGAATATATTTCTGCTTGGAAATGCATTTGTACATTTAAAGTGGTGCTGCATATTTAAGGAAAACACTGAGTACATTAGAATATAATGTATCTATTACTTTCATTTTTGGTATGTTGCCATTAGGGTACAATTTAGAACTTGGAAATTATTTTGTTTGACAAAGTTTTTATTAAAAGTTAAAATGGATCACATTCGTTTTGACTGTTTTATCACCTGTATTTATATTTGAGTAAAAATCGCGACCAAAAGATGTCCTGAAATTAAGTTACATGTTTACTGCCATAATATCACTGCCATAATGTCTCTAGCATAGTGGCTACCAATGGTATTTAGCTGCACCTTGACCCACTGCACTTCTATGGTAGCACAAGTATGCTGGCCACTAGCATTAAGGATGTCACAACCCAGCCACTCCGCCCCTCTCCCATCAGGCAAGAGGTATAGAAGTTTGTAAACACATACCTCCATTTTGAGACATGGAAACATAGAAACATAGAAAATAGTTGCAGGAGTAGGCCATTCGGCCCTTCGAGCCTGCACCGCCATTCAATATGATCATGGCTGATCATCCAACTCAGTATCCCGTACCTGCCTTCTCTCCATACCCCCTGATCCCTTTAGCCATAAGGGCCACATCCAACTCCCTCATAAATATAGCCAATGAACTGGCCTCAACTACCTTCTGTGGCAGAGAATTCCAGAGATTCACCACTCTCTGCGTGAAAAAAATTTTCCTCATCTCGGTCCTAAAAGATTTCCCCTTATCCTTAAATTGTGACCCCTTGTTCTGGACTTCCCCAACATCGGGAACAATCTTCCTGCATCTAGCCTGTCCAACCCCTTAAGAATTTTGTAAGTTTCTATAAGATCCCCTCTCAATCTTCTAAATTCTAGCGAGTACAAGACGAGTCTATCCAGTCTTTCTTCATATGAAAGTCCTGACATCCCAGGAATCAGTCTGGTGAACCTTCTCTGTACTCCCTCTATGGCAAGAATGTCCTTCCTCAGATTAGGAGACCAAAACTGTACGCAATACTCCAGGTGTGGTCTCACCAAGACCCTGTACCACTGCAGTAGAACCTCCCTGCTCCTATACTCAAATCCTTTTGCTATGAATGCTAACATACCATTCACCTTCTTCACTGCCTGCTGCACCTGCATGCGTACTTTTAATGACTGGTGTACCATGACACCCAGGTCTCGTTGCATCTCCCCCTTTCCTAATCGTCCATCATTCAGATAAAAGTCTACTTTCCTGTTTTTCCACCAAAGTGGATAACCTCACATTTATCCACATTATACTGCATCTGCCATGCATTTGCCCACTCACCCAGCCTATCCAAGTCACCTTGCAGCCTCCTAGCATCCTCCACACAGCTAACACTGCCCCCAGCTTCGTGTTATCTGCAAACTTGGAGATGTTGCATTCAATTCCCTCATCCAAATCATTAATATATATCGTAAATAGCTGCGGTCCCAGCACTGAGCCTTGCGGTACCCCACTAGTCACTGCCTGCCATTGTGAAAAGGACCCGTTTACTCCTCCTCTTTGCTTCCTGTCTGCCAGCCAGTTCTCTATCCACATCAATACTGAACCCCCAATACCATGTGCTTTAAATTTGTATACTAATCTCTTATGTGGGACCTTGGCGAAAGCCTTCTGAAAGTCCAGATATAACACATCCACTGGTTCTCCCTTATCCACTCTAGTAGTTGCATCCTCGAAAAATTCTCTAAGATTTGTCAGTGTCTTTCCAGCTGTTATCAGGCAACTAAACCATCCTACCAACAATTAGAGAGCAGTCCTGATATACTATCTACCTCATTGGAGACTCTTGGACTATCTTTAATCGGACTATATCTTGCACTAAAGATTATTCACATTATTCTCTTTAACATGCATCTGTACACTGTTGATGGCTCGATTATAATCATGTATTGTCTTTCCGCTGATGTGTTTGCACACAACAAAAGCTTGTTGACAATAAACTAAACTAACTAACTGGTATTCAGTTGGAACTTGACTCTCCCCAATGGATGTAATCTTGGTACAGATACGTTTCAAGCAAGTTGTGGGCGTTGCACTTTATTTCAGTCTTTTAATTATTGTCCCACTAAGTTATTAAATATATGGTTTTGCTGGCAAGGTATTGATTACATAGAACAAAGAACACTACAGCACAGGACCTGGCTCTTCAGCCCATCGTCTATGCTGAAGATGATGCCAAGACATACCCTTATCTACCTGCACATAATTCATATCCCTCCAATCACTGTAGAACCAAATGCTCATCTACAAGTCACTTAAATGGCGCAATTGTACAGGCCTGCACCCCCAGCAAGCTCCAGGGGCTCCCACACATTTCCTTTAAACTTTACCCCCTATCACCTTAAAGATGGGAGAGATAGATCAGCCATGATTGAATGGCGGAGTAGACTTGATGGGCTGAATGGCCTAATTCTACTACAATCACTTATGACCTGAAAGCAAAGAATTCTCTTATTTAATATTTTCACCCAGGAAGTAGGTTTGGACTGTCTACCTCATCTATGTTTCGCACATAATTTTATTTACTTCTAACCAGTCACCCTGCATCCTCTGACTTTCCAGAGAAAACAATCTAAGTGCCCAACCTTTCCCTGTAGCTAATAACCTCTAATCCAGGCATTATTCTGGTAAACCACCGCTGCACCCTTTCCAAAGCCTCCAAATCCTTGTTGGAATGGGACAACCAGCACTGCAGGCAACACTGTAAATGAGAAATGAGTCTGAAGAATGGTCTCAACCCAAAATGTTGTGTATTGCTTCTCCCCGCCCCCCCCCCCCCCCCCCCCCCCCCCAGAGATGCTGCCTGACCCGCTGAGTTACTGCAGCTTTTTGAGATTGACTCCAAATTCAGCAAAACCAAAGTCCATTTAAGCTGCATCATGACTTCCGGACTCTTATACCCAATGCCTGGGGTAGGAGCTTGCAATCTTCACGACATCCACCGTTTCGACGAATGCAATCAACCTGGCGTGCACAAACAAGTTCAAGGATAACAAGTTGTCTAACAGCTTTGGGCTGTGCATGCCCTATGCAAGAAGAAGATACTCAATGCCCTGACCTATGAAAACAATCATACCATATGCGTTCATTTACACAATACACAATACACAATCCGGTGGGCGGCGCGACTCACGTCGCAGCAGCCTCTGCAGGCCGTCTGTATTTTTATTATTTTTTGTCTTGTTTGAATGTAGTTTTTATTTTTTTTTTTGTGTATGTGTGTGGGTATGTGTGTGGGGGGCGGGGGGTGGGGGAAACTTTAAAGAGTCTGTCCCCTGCATGGAGAACCCGACCTTTTCACTGTCGGGTCTCCGTTGTCGTTGGGGCTGCAACGTGGATCGGCCTCCAGCAGGAACGACCTGGGGCTCCAGTCACGGAGCCTGCGGACCTACTCACCATCGCGGAGCTGGCCGAGTTCGGAGCGGGTGGAGCGGTGGTGGCGCGCTGCTGCGACCTGACCCCGGAGTTTCGGAGGCTCCAACCGCAGGTCTGGTGGACAGTAACACCGGGAGCCCGCGGATCCCTGCTGGAAGACCGCTTTTCGGGGCTTCCCCAACGGCGACTTCACCCGCCCAAGTTGCAGGGTTGAAGAGTACCTGGCGGCCTTACATCACCGCCCCGCGCGGCTTGGAATGGCTGCGGGACTTTGCTAGCGCACTCCGGGGGCTCCAACAACAAGACCCGGAGCGTGGCCTTGCATCGCCCGGCGCGGCGTTAATGGCCGCGGGACAATTTGACTCTGACTCTGACATCGGGAGGGGAATGGGGAGTGCAGGGGAGTGCAGGGGAGAGATAAGTCTTTGCCTTCCATCACAGCGAGGAGGAGATGCGCTGTGATGGATGTTTGTGTAAATTGTGTTGTTTCTTGGTTCTTTTTTGTGTGTATGACTGCAGAAACAACATTTCGTTTGAACCCCAATGTGGTTCAAATGACAAATAAATTGTATTGTGTATTGTGTATTGTGCTGGAGTAACTTAGCAAATCAGGCAGCATCATCGTAGAACATGCACAGGTGACGTTTCAGTTTGAAATCCCATTATTGGTGTACCAATACTAGTGAATGTTTCTTGCTTGTGTAGCAAGCTATATTCACAGAAGGCACCAACATCCTTGGCATGCTGAAGAACCAAGAGGCCAGTGAAGATGAGGAAGTAAGAGGAGGATTGTATTGTATTGTATTGTATTCAAATTTATTGTCATTGTCTCAGTTAGAGACAACGAAATGAATTTCCCTTACAGGCAGTATCATAAAAATAAAAATAAATAAATAATAATAAATAATAAAACATATTAAAAATAAAATAGAATTTAAAAAAAAGCACAAACACAGAAAGTCCACGACACAACATAACACAGTGGCACCAAGGTGAGGAAGGCACCATAGTCCAGCCAGCCTCCCCTCCGTTCTTCCCAGATGTTCACTCGTGGTCGAGGCCTTCCTAGCATCCGCAGTCGCCGCACCGGGCGGCCCGATGTTCAGGCCCTCACGCCGGGCTGGTGGAACGCCGACGCCGAACCCCGACGGTGAACAACCTCCTCAGCAGCCCGGACCTCCTGATCAGCCGCCTCCCGCAGCCGGAGTCTGCAGCTCCCGAGTCCGCAGCGCCGAGCCGGGCAGAGTCGTAGGACCTCGCGCTGTCCATCAGCGCCGCCCGCGTTGGGAGCCCGCAAACCGCAGCTCCATGATGTCGGTGCCGCAGGCCCAGCACTCCGGGCTCCAGACGGCGACCCCTGGTAAGGCAGCGCCAGCCCCGCGATGTTTCAGCGCTGTCCCGCCGCTGCTGGAGCTCTGGTCGATCCCGGCAGGAAAGGCCGCGCCAATCCAGTAGGTAGGCCGCTGGTGGGGGGGGGGGGGGGGGGGGCGAGGACGCGACTCGAATAATAGTCGCGTTTTCACCAGGAAGCGGCTGAAGGACGGTATCCCCCGCACCGTACCCTCTTCCCCCACATAAAAACACAATAAAACCCACAAAAAAACACACTTTTACATAACTAAATAAACAAAAAAACAAAAAGATACCGGGCTGTAGGTGGAGGCTGCTGGCACCAGCGCCACCGGAAGTACAACAATAATGTTAATAATAAAATGTATTGTATAGGTTAATGAGTCTGAAACCTGATACATCTTAAACATCTGATGATCTATTTCCCAGTTTGCAAAATATGCAAGGGATCACTGCGGAGTGGCAGCTTTTTCCAGGTCTAAGGCCTCGATCACAAAGAACCTTCACAATTGACCAAAGGCTGTGCTAATACATTGAAGACAATGGTAAATGTCATCACCGATGTCCGATTTTCGGAGAGATCGCTCCCGAGTTGCCAACATTTGATCAACATTTTCCAAGGTCTAACTGTAAAGCTCAGTTATCAATGAACATGCTCCTTGGCCCAACTCTGACCAAGATTCCCATCTAAGCTTGTCCTATTTAGTCCAGAGCCATCCAAACCTTTCCTATCCATGTACCTGTCCAAGTGCCTTTTAAATGTTGTTATTGTACCTGCCTCAAATACCTCCTCTGGCAACTCGCCCCCACCATGAGGAGGATTATTTTACGGGGCAGCAAGATTCGAATATGGGGCTATTTGGGCATTGCAGTACACGCACAAGAAATGGAATGACAGCGGGTGTTGAAGTTGCTGGGATCAGGCATTACGGCTTTCGCCAGAGGCTTGGATGAGGAGCACGTGTCTGTATCACAACAGGATGCCTTAGCACTCATGTGCAGTACGCACTTTGAAATAAACTGTATTCGTAAAAGTGCTATAAGGCCTAACATACACACTAAGTTTGCGGGGCTCTGTAAACCAACTAATATTCAATTACCTAATGTACTTTTTGGAGAAAATCTCGCCAAAAGGGCAAAAGACCTGAATGAAGAAGCAAAAACCGTGGGGATGATGAAACCACCGGTGCTCGGCAGATCAGTTCGAAGGCAGTTTCCCTACCGACGTGCGGTGACAGGGGCTGGTGAAGGAACAAGTCTATCCTTCCCATATATACGTTCTTGGCGCACTGCTCCTGGGGCACGTGGAGGTTACAGTGTTCCCACTAGGAGCAGGGGGAAACAATTGTCATCGGGGTAGGTGGGTCTGGTCCTGATAGAGACATATTAAGTGTTTCACACTTACAAGTTGGTGGGAGATTACAATTCTTCCTAAAAGAATGGCAAGAAATAACATCTGATGCATTTATACTGTGCAGTCTTGTGGGGTTTAGAATTGAATTCTACCCAAATTTGGGTCCTCCTACTCAGCATGTTCCAAGCCGGACACGTATTTTCTCACAAGATTGCAGTTAATAGGAATCTGTAACAGCCTTGTGTTTAGAATCAGCCTCGACTCATTAAGGCTAATTGGCAATATTCAGCTGTGCAAGGGGGAGAATTGATATCATGCTAAATGGCAAACTCTAAAGTGCCATGTAGGTCATTGTTAATACACTGATGATATTTCTGCTGCTGCTGCGAGTAAATTCATTTCACTTGCACTTTATGTGCAATATGTAGGTATGTTGCAAAGCCTACCTGAAGCGCCGCTGAAAACCTGTCGCTGCGGGTGTGCGCGATTTTGGCGCCGTTTAGAGGGGGGCGGGTTTAAAACGCGATTTTCTCTGGGCTGTTCAAATCGAAGATGTTCAGCCTAGTTAATTATTAACGAAAAATCGCTGGAAGACCCCGTTGCAAAAGCTATTATTAGTTTTAAAGGCATCGTATACTAGTTATAGTAGTTTAAAAATTAATCTCTAAACCCGCGACCACCGGCAGCTGGCAAGGTCGCATAGAGAAAATAATAGAAGGTATGCTGCTTATTTTTACATTAAAAAGGGCTTCTTAAGATCCCTTTATACAAAGTTTAATGTTGCGAGGAGCTCATTTTGGGCCCATTATATCCCGCAGTATTTTTCTGGGCATTTGAGGGCACAAATCTACCGCAATGTGAACGTTCTAAACCAGCGCGTTCACAGGATCCCACTAGAAAGCTGATTTAAAATGGACTTTAATTTACAGCAATTGAACACTAAATTCCTTCCATTTGGCCTATAAATTAATGTAAATGAGATTTTAAAATCATGTTTTATTGTGAATTATTTATGAATATTATTTGGACACTTAGGCTATTTAAAAATGTTAATCATTTATTAAGAAATGGATAGATGTTTAGATCTAGTAATTGAAGTTTGAAATTAGCTGCACTTGGGTAACTAACTAATTATATGCTTTAATTTCAGGTCATCCAAGTAAGATTATTTTATATTTGTTTCAGAATGGTTCAATCTATGATAACTGAAAATTTCCTTCAGTTCTCTTAATTTTTAAGAAGGTTATGGGCTTTTGACTGCACACGATCACAGCTTTTTTGTTATGTCCATAGAAAATCAATAGGGAACAAGATGCTAATTTCCGAGTATGAAAATGGCCATAACTTTTTAAATACTTGAGATATGAAAGTAAATTAGGTGTCAAATTAAACTTATTTTTATGCTTTATCTGATGGGATAAATTAAAGACTTGATTTTTTAAATCTCAAAATTTTGTGACATTGCTACAATATGAGGAATAAAACTGTGTTATATTGTATTGTATTGTACTAGCTGAAGCTACCAAAGTCACTATGATGTACAAACAGTATGCAGCATTGTTCCAGCAGTTGGTCAGTAAATATTACAGTTATATTTCAAAAATAATGCTAATGGCCTAACGTGGGATTTTGCGAAGGTCATCTCCAGTTTGGATGTGGAGGAGATTTGCATGATTTACCAATTCTGCAGTTATTGGTATCAACTATTTATAGACCCTACATGCATTCTATGGGTTAAAGAGTGACTGAGCGAAGATGCATGTTCTGCATGCTGAATTTGAGGGTGATACACTATGATGGTGGCATATGTGGGTCACCTTGGGTGCAATTTAGTAAAAGTAAAGTATCCTGTATTGGTTTTACCTGATCTCATTTGCCACAGGTGTATCATCAAGTACAGATCATGGCAACACAGAATGGGTGTTGGACAACACAGTATTTATGAATTTGGATTCAATGGAACACCGTATATCGATATGTTGCTGTCATGCTTATTCACAGGTTGCAAAAATATGTGGCATAACAGTGGCGAAAGATACATTCTCGCTACAAGGAGGAGAATGGTCATTTATATCTTCCTCCATTTTGCCTCCTCAGTCGGGTCTTCAAATAAAGTCATCAAGTTCCCGCTTTCGGTTTCCTACTGTCTGATTGGCCTATGCAGCTTAAATGCCCGATTTGTCGAAAATAATAAGACAATGTTATAAGAGGCTATGGCTCGGGAAATCTGCCGTTGCATGTTAAAATCAATTGATGCTCTGCAGTATCTGAATAGACTGCCCTACAGCTGGAGTTGGCACACTTAGTTGGCTGCCGTGAAGAGAGAGTGGACGCTGGCGCGCTTTGGCTGCTGCTGCTCTCTCTTCACACTGTGTTTTTGATTTTCTGTTTTTGGATTGAATTCTGTTTTTAATTTGTGTCTCTGTGATGTCTTTATTACTTGTTATATTCCGATTATATGTTTTTATTCCGATTATTATGTAAGGTGTCCTTGAGATGTCTGAAAGGCGCCCATTAAATAAAATTTATTATTATTATTACTTATCCTTGTATGGGGTCACTCCAGATTAGCGTATGTCACACCGGTAATGCGCGTCTATTGAAATTAATCCCTTAATGAGGACAATTCCTTAATAAGGAATTAATTTAAACAGATTAAGGAATTACAGAAGCAATTTACCCGCTCCAGTGATCTGGGTTCCATTAACTATTCATCTTACAGTTTTTGTCAAGCGCTTTGACACTAGTTTCAGAACCTTTATGTCATTTTTCACAACTCTAGATACAAAACTCACAACCAATGATCAAAATGCACTTTTTTCAAAACTCTAACACTTTTTCCAATTTCTTGGATACAATTCACATAAACCAAAGATCATTTGTCCATTGAACTATAATCACCTGTTCAAAATGACACAACTTAACATCAAAGTATAAACATTTCAAAATGCAATTCACACATTACATTTGAGATGACTGTCTATTCATTTCATTACAATAATCTAACTATCAATTGATACAACTGCTCAAAATGACAAGTAACTGTTGCATTACTCTTAAAGCAACGTCTTATGGAAACTGAGGATGAGCATGTTCAGATCATGAAAGTTTCAGGATGATGACAATGATTGACACCACCTGTGACACCAATTCGTTACTGATGATTGATCTGACCTTGTGGTATGGGTGTAAGTGGCATCCACAACAACATCTTTAGTGATACAACATGGAGCAGGCAGGTGGGCACCATAGAGGTCAAGTAGGAGAAGGAAGAGGAGGAAGAGGAGGAAGACGTGGTCAAATGAATGGCAGGGGACAAGCACCCCTTTTGAGATGTGGCCATGGGCCCCGTTTGAGAGGTGTGGGGGAACGGGGTCGAGGACAAGGACCAAGACAGCAACGGCAAAGAGTCTCCAATGAGATTAGAGCAATGGTTGTAGATCATGTCATCAATCATGTCATGACAATGATTGAGGCAGCGAGAATGATACAACCAAACCTTAGAAGATCAACCGTGGCCTCAATCATTAGAACTTTCCGCAATGAGAACCGGTAAGTCTTCAGCATGCACTGCAGTAAACATTACAGTACTGTAGGCTACTCTTACTGTAATTGTCAAATGATTGTACACTGCATGCCAATGTGCAGCACAGAGTAGGTAATGTGACTATGAAAATGTGTTCTACAGTATGATGACATGTTCTTCCTGTCATATTCCCTACAGAATTGAGACTAGACCCAATAGTGGAGGCAGAGGCAGACTCCTCACTGAGGAACAGGAACGAGCTGTGGTCAACATGGTCCGGGCCAGAAATGACATTCGGCTTAGAGAAATCAGGCAGAACATCCTGGACGATGAAGATCTCTTCATGAATGTGGAAGCCATAAGTTTGCCGACCATTGCACGTGTTCTGAAAAGGCACCAGGTGTCCCTCAAACAGTTGTACCGTGTGCCTTTTGAAAGAAATGCAGACAGTGAAGCAACTGAGGATTGAGTATGTTCAGGTATGTTCAGTTTCATGATGCCTGTTTGTGAAAAATTCCCCATCGTTGTACTGTAATCAATACTGTACAGTAATTCTCTTTCCAACATGTCTTTTTGTACATAGAGGGTGATGGCCCTGGATGCGGATGACAATCATCACAAATTTGTTTTTGTGGATGAGGCAGGCTTCAACCTGGCCAAGACAAGGAGGAGAGGGCGAAATTTAATTGGCCAGCGGGAAACCATACAAGTACCTGCACGACGTGGGGCCAACATCAGTATGTGTGCGGCGATATCAGAAGATGGCAGAGCTCCTTGTTAACCATATAATATAACCATATAACCATATAACAATTACAGCACGGAAACAGGCCATCTCGACCATTCTAGTCCGTGCCGAACATGTATTCTCCCCTAGTCCCATATACCTGCGCTCAGACCATAACCCTCCATTCCCTCCCCGTCCATATAACTATCCAATTTATTTTTAAATGATAAAAACGAACCTGCCTCCACCACCTTCACTGGAAGCTCATTCCACACAGCCACCACTCTCTGAGTAAAGAAGTTCCCCCTCATGTTACCCCTAAACTTCTGTCCCTTAATTCTCAAGTCATGTCCTCTTGTTTGAATCTTCCCTACTCTCAGTGGGAAAAGCTTATCCACGTCAACTCTGTCTATCTCTCTCATCATTTTAAAGACCTCTATCAAGTCCCCCCTTAACCTTCTGCGCTCCAAAGAATAAAGCCCTAACTTGATATAACTTGTTGCATTTCTTGATGAGCTAACTCTAATCTGTAGAGCTGTTGGTGTATTTTACTTCGGAGTCACGTGAGTGACTACGTGAAGAACCCGCTTCCAACGCATGCGTGTCACGTTCCCCTAATGGAGAATTTGAAGGTCGGGAGCAGCAGGTAAGAGACTCTGCGTTCCTTCCACTTACCTTTTAGGTGGAGACATGGACCGGATCCATGAAGGCTGCGGAAAACTGGCGGGGGAGAACCGCGGAGTGCGGGCAGCCGGCAGCAGCAGCAGCGGCATGCGAATCTTCCGGAGAGGAAACAGCTGTGCCCGACTTCGCTCCCGCACCGGCAAAATTAACTTCTCGGCCGGGCGGGGAGCGAAGCAAAAGACGCCCCATATGCCAGTCTCAAGCGAGTCTGGCTTGGAGCAGTCGCCAGCGGCCAGTGCCCGTGAGCACCGGGGTCGGCGGTTGCTCAAGGAGATCCTCCGTGGCAGACTCCGGGAGATGGAGGCTGCCACAGTGGGCAAGCAATAAGCCCCACAGCGGTACCCCTCGGGGGCTGCACAGTGACTCTTCCTCATCAGAGGAGAACACGGAGGATCAGTTCTGGGCAGACCCTGAACGGGCCGCAGAACTACTCACCCCCAGCAGACCCTCCGTGGCAGACTCCGGGAGATGGAGGCTGCCACAGTGGGCAACTAGTAAGCCCCACAGCGGTACCCCTCGGGGGCTGCACAGTGTTTTTTCCTCATCAGAGGAGAACACGGAGGGTCAGTTCTGGGCAGACCCTGAACGTGCCGCAGAACTACTCACCTCCAGTGAGTCTGGGGTGAAAGGAAACATGTTGGAACTCCCTGAGGGACGCTCAGGCCAACGGTGTGCGGGCGGCATAGTGCCCGTGAGCAATGCACCGCGCTGGAATTGCAGTTGCAGCGCCGCAGGGAAGTACTGACGGCACAGGGGCCGTGAACACTACATGTGACCTACACCTGGGAGAACATACCTCGTTGGAGGGATGCAGGTCCAAGAAGAAAGCCTCTAGTGGGTAAGTCCCGTGGCAGCACCTTTTTACAGGGCTGTATCTCACTTCTATTACTACAGGGAAGTGCTTGAGGGAATGACAGATCCAGGAGATGAAAGCAGCACCTTCTATATGGCTATATCCTGCTTTCTCCCTCCCCAGCAGACTCTTCTATCAGAAGAATGCTGGGGTCAAGTCCTGGACAGGTAATAAATATAGTGCTGTAACTATGAGGTGATGCCATTCTTAGTCACCAAGTCATAGAGTGCATTATTGGTCATTTCCTGATAGAAATACAGGGATTATATGTTGAGATGAAGGATTTAGCAGGCCAAAATTGATGGCATATTCCATCCTCATCTGGCAGTCACAAGGGAGTGTCTGTTTTATGTTTCAGGGGAAATCAACAGGGATAAGTTAAAGCTAACTGGGGAAGATCTATTAACCAGATTAGAAGCTAGCATAGACCACGTGGCTTGCTATCAACTGGTGGGGCTAACATTAGCCATAGCTGTCGCTGGCCACCGAGGATTGTAAATCCATGAATGTGCTAACCATTTATTTATGCTCCTGGAACATCCAACCGGGATTGACGCGGGCCTGCGTTAACCCCAAACCTCCAAGCAAAACCCTTTATTTGGAGGTGACCCAGCTAGAAGGTCAAGGAGTTGGACGATGAAGCCAATCTGGAGCTCACCTAGACGTCCAAACATCGTCCTCAAAGGTATCGCCTTATGCTGGAAGATGTATACACCCACAACACACGGCCTCGGGGATCCAGAAGGAAACAGAAACCCACTGGTAACTAAGGAAGTCTGGTTCTTACTAAATGAAGGCAGGAAGAAGGTTGGTTCACATGGCAGTGACTTTGCAGTAAGGAAGGGTACAGCCTTACGGGATGCTTGCAGGGGACTAAACCATCCACCAGACTGGGAGTAGAATATTGGCATTAGGGGCTGTGTGTGCCAGCCACATGATATCGTGACCTTTACATAATCAAATTACTGAGCGCTAACACGCGTCACTCAATAATTTATGGATCATTCTGACAGACCAATGAAGCAACCAACAGAGGCCACTATGGTACTAAAAGGTGGAACATACATTCACCATTAACACGGTCAATATGTTAGTAACTTTACCAAGAGATAAAACCGCAGCCCTACAGGAGGACTGCAGCAAGCTTCTTAACACCAACAGACCCTCCATTAGACGGGTAGCCCGGATAAATGGGGAAGATTGTGGCTACATTCCTGGCCACACTATTTGGGCCATTACATTATCAAAGTTTGCAAAGAGCAAATATTAGAGCACTCAAATTTAACAAGGGTCATTTTGATAGGCCTATGGAGCTACCTACAGAAGCTATAATTGAAAGACAGTGGAGGTGGCATATATATCAATTATATGGGTGGAAATATATCGACATCTTGTGATCAATTGGCAAAATTAATTTGGCAATGGTGTATCCAAAGAAACATTTGGATATCGGCAACATACCTACCAGGGAAGCTAAATTCAGTGGCAGACACCAGGTCACGCAAATTTAACGAAAACACGGAATGGATGTTAAATAAAAAAGTATTTGCTGAAATTACAGCAAAATATGGTACGCCAGATATTGATTTTTTTTTGTATTCCAGGTTGAATCACCAACTACCAAGGTATGTGTCCTGGGAACCAGACCCTGGGGCAGAAGCTACAGATGCTTTCTCACTGCATTGGGGGAAATGGTGTTTTTATGCATTTCCTCCGTTCTGCCGCATCAATCGGATACTAAGGGAAATTCAACAAGATTCGGCATCTGGGATTCTCATAGTACCCGATTGGCCTACTCAACCGTGGTTTCGGTTATACAGGAGATGGTGTTAGAACCATGTTCCCTTATTGGACATAGCCAAAATGTACTCATTCATCCAGTGACTGAGGGCAGTCACCCATGCCATAAGAATATGGATTTGTTGATTTGTAGAGTCTGAAAGACCCACTACACGGCATGGGGCTGTCAGACAGGACTATGAATCCCATCACATCAGCACAAAGACTGTCAACACAAAAGCAGTACCTCGGACATATCAAGAAATGGGGCAAATACTGCTTTGACAACAACCTAGACCAAAGAGCCAAGAACATTCCGGCCGTATTGGAATTTCTAACAAGCCTCCATTGTGATAAACGATTAGGCTACAGTGCCATCAATAGTGCCAGAAGTGCACTCTCCAATTACCTATCGCAAGGAACGGAGCGGCACACGGTGGGAACGCACCCCCTGGTAACAAAACTTATGAGGGGCATATTCAATGCAAAACCCCCTAAAACCAGGTACTCCAGAATCTGGGATGTGGGTGTCGTTTTGAACATGCTGAGGAGTTGGTCGCCCATAACAGCATTATCACTTCGGAAACTGACCATGAAGATGGTTATGCTCATGGCGTTAGTTACCGCACAACGAGTCCAGTCGTTAAACAAACTGAGCCTGGACTGCTTGATCATCTCACCCGAGAAACTGGTGTTTGTTGTACATGATTTAATAAAACAAAACAGACCAGGTTCATCGGGTCAAGTGATTGAATTTATGGCATACCCAAATGACGAACGCCTGTGTATAGCCAGACATATCCAATTATACATGGAATATACTAAGAGCATTCGAGGTCAGGAAATGGCTCTGTTAATTTCTTACAAGAAACCGCACAAAAGGGTCACGACCCAAACTATCGCAAGGTGGCTCAAATGTGTCCTAAAGATGGCAGGAATAGACACTAATGTTTTTAAAGCTCATTCCACCAGGGCTGCAGCAACATCCGCAGCAAAAATTCTGGAGGTGCCAACAGACCAAATCCTCAGAATGGCAGGATGGTCATCGGAAAGGATTTTCCAAAGGTTTTATAACAAACCAGTTTTGGAGCCATCATCGTTTTCTGAAAACATTTTACGTTCTATAATATAATTTGCCCGAAAGGTTACAGGGCTATGATTTCAATTTAATAAATTTATTTTTCGTTATATCACACAAGTCTTGTATGAGTGTGTTTAAAATTACTAATGATACCTTCTCCCAATACCCAAGGCAGTTGTGAAGCATGGACTCGTTTCCACGGCATGAGGTCACAGAGCTTTGAAATCTTCACGTAGTTACTCACGTGACTCCGAAGTAAAATAGTAAGATTAAACGAGAACTACCAGTTTGAAGTTTGATCTGTATTTTATGAGGAGGAACGTTGAGGGAATACGTGCCCTCCGCTCCCACCCTCCTATGATCATATCAAAAACTGGTATCTCTTTGATAATCTTACTATGTTAGGTCATTATAGTTTCTGTGACCTCACACCGCTGCTTTGAAGAATGACACGCATGCGTTGGAAGCGGGTTCTTCACGTATTCCCTCAACGTTCCTCCTCATAAAATACAGATCAAACTTCAAACTGCTAAGTTCTCGTTTAATCTTACTAATTTATGTCATTGTGTGGGACAACGTCAGGTTCCACCACGCTCATCTGGTGCAGGCATGGTTTCAGGCCCATCCACAGTTCTTCACTGTGTACTTGCCCCCATACTCTCCTTTCCTTAACCCCATTGAGGAATTTTTCTCCACATGGAGGTGGAAAGTGTATGATCGGCATCCGCATCAACAAGTGACCCTTCTTCAGGCCATGGACAATGCCTGCGATGACATTACAGCAGACCAGTGTCAGGCCTGGATTCGCCATGCGCGAAGGTACTTTCCAAGATGTTTGGCAAACGAAAACATCTATGTGGATGTGGATGAGAACCTGTGGCCCAATCCACAAGACAGGGTTGATGGGGATGACGAGTGATTGTTGATCCTTTGTTTAGCTTTTTTTTCTTACTGTACAGTAGCCAGGTGAGGAACACGGCAGTTTGTTTTGCAGGACTTTTTTTTTGTTTTGTTACAGTAATTGTTGCTTTCATTCAACCTATGTTGTCATTTAGTTTGTATTCATCAATAAATTTCAGCTTTGTTCAATGATTCCACTGTGTCTGTGGTATTCTCTCTACTAATCCTTTTACAGTGACATTACGTGTAGCACAGGATGAACATGTATCACATATTTTGTACTACAATATTTAATGGTTGTACGAACAACTAAACAGTGAAACTATGTTTATGTTGTGTGTGGGTGATCTAAAGAAATGTCCCTATGGTATTTCATGATAAATGAGTTGTTTGAACCAATGATTCTGTGAGTGCAAGCTTTCTTTAAAGATATGAATACACAATGCATTGTTTTGAACGTTGGACAGCCTGTGATACAAGTGGTGACCGTTTTGAGTTTTGTATCTAGAGTTGTGAAAAATGACATCAAGGTTCTGAAACTAGTGTCAAAGCGATTGACAAAAACTGTAAATAGATGAAGGATATTTAATAATTAATGAATAAGGTTATTAATACGTCGCCGATTCCAGCAGCAGGTGGCGACCCAGCGCCACGAAACTTCACACATCTTTAATCCGCTCGGCATCCCTCTGGCCATTGGAACCGCCACTCCAATTAGCACAACAATACTTCAGGTACAAGTAAGTAATGTTTAATGAGGCGAGGATTTTATTAACTGACGCAGTTATTCACTAATTAACAGTAATAAGAGAGCAACATTTCAGACATCCAGGCAGCTTGCCGACCCTCCGGTTCTTTCCCCTCGACATCCCAGATTGCGTTCCTGTCACCGCCGCTCCTCCCACCACGTCGGTGACGGCCTCCAACATAGGAATCTGTTCATTCTCTCT
Source organism: Amblyraja radiata (assembly GCF_010909765.2). Lineage (NCBI taxonomy): Eukaryota > Metazoa > Chordata > Chondrichthyes > Rajiformes > Rajidae > Amblyraja > Amblyraja radiata. The sequence continues at coordinate 52,676,757 of NC_045971.1, forward strand.
GCTCCAGGTTTACTTTCCCCGCGGGTTCACGGCTGATGCATCGACCGTTCCTGCAGCTCCTGCTTCCAGCTACAGGTGGCGACCCTGCGCCGTGAAACTGCACAATTCTTCAGACAGCTCGACCCCACTCTGGTGATGGGAACCAGCACCACAATGAACGGAATTTCATCACATGCCTCAGTTGGAATGGCGGAGGCCCTAATGCGTCAAGAAAAACAAAGTTCTAGTCCAAAGGGAGACACAAAATGCTGGAGTAACTCAGCGGGACAGGCAGCATCTCCGGAGAGAGGGAATGGATGATGTTTCTGGTCGAGACCCTTCTTCAGAGACCTCGACCCGAAATGTCACCCTTTCCCACTCTCCAGAATTGCTGCCTGTCCCTCTGAGTTACTCCAGCATTTAGTGTCTATCTTCGATTGAAACCAGCATCTGCAGTTCCTTCCTAAAAAGTGCTATTCCAATTGGGTGACACGGCGGCGTAGCGGTAGAGTTCCCGCCTCACAGCGCCAGCCAGGCGGGTGCGATGCTGACTGCGGCTGCTGTGTCTGGAGAGAAGGAATGGGTGACGTTTCTGGTCGAGACCCTTCTCATATGCTGGCTGTCCCGCTGAGTCACTGCAGCTTCTTGTGTCTATGTATGGATGATCGCTGTTCGGCATGGACTAGGTGGGCCGAAGGGCCTGGTTCCACGCTGTATCTTTAAAATAAATGAATGGGTCACGCAATATCTGTGGGCGTTGAGGAAAGATACAACGGGCACAGACACACAAGGAGAATGGAAAGGGAATTTGACGGGAAGCAGGTTGGGAGGAAGCGCAGTCAACACAGCCGGTGGAGTCCGCTGGCTGGGAATGGACTCTGGACACTCGCCTTTTCCCTGACATGGATTCAGAGAAGCGGAGGAAGGGAAGGGAAGAGTCGGAGCTCAAGTGGTGAAAGTGGGAGCCGGTTGGAAACTGGCAGTGAGGAAGATGAGACATTAAAGTGGTGAACGAGAGCAGGAAGCATCACAGACACAGACATGATGTAGCCGAGAGAGAGAGAGAGAGAGGCGATGAAGCGGACTGGCTGCGAGTGGAATTAGCAATGCTCCACTTATCCTACAGACAGGAAGGCGGAGCCTGATCCCTGCGGACTTTCACCTGGAATCTGGAATTTCTAACGCACCCATTCTCTGAAACATCCGTTCCAAGGAAAATGTATCTGGTGTTGAAAGTGGAAAAGCCTCAAACATAATGTAGACACTAAGTTGACGGACTTTAGAAACCGGGGGAGCCCGGAGCTCAGGACCCGCCGCCCGCGGCAGCTGCTGAACCCGCGGGAAGGGAGATTGTTTCAAGCTTTATATTTTCACAAAAGTAATTTCTGTTCCGTTGCCGGACGCGGTTAACGCGTTAAAATGAACGGATCGACAGTCAGACAGACAGCTCTGATTTCAGTTGCTGTTTATTTCACTCTTCCCACATTTACACCCCCCTGGTTTTATTTCCGCGCTCACTCACTGGGGTTTGTTTCACGGCGCGGAATTTGTGGATTAAATGGGAGCCGTTCGTTCAGCGCCGACCTGTTGTTCACCGGGTTTCTGCCCCACAGCCCCTGAGCCCCGCTCCTGACGCCGCTCCCGGGACCCGACCCTTTTACACACCCGGAGCGGAACCGGAGCAGATTCTCAGCCACTGGTTTTCCCTCCAAATCCAGAAGAAAGGATAAAGTTTCTCCGTGAATTTATTCCCAGTGAAGGTGTGGAGATGGGACTTGGTGTCCGCGTCGTAAAATGAAACTGTCCCGGACTCGTAACTGAGATAAACTCCCACCCTCCCGGGGATGGGACGGGCGGGGAGAGGGGATTGAGGGGAGGTGACTGCATTAAACTCGTCATCCACCCGCCCGATGATCCAGACTCCAGTCTCCGGGGACAGTCTGATCCCTCTCTTCCTCTCCACAGACCCTGCTGCGACTCCCAGACTCCAGCCCCGACTCCCCTCCACCTCCACATCCCAGTAATGTCTCCCCGATGTGAATCCCTCCGATCCCAGCACACACACCCTGTATGTAAACCTCTTCCCGGTGTCAGGGAGGCGCCTCCCGGTCCCGGTCACTTTCACCCGCTTCCGATCCTCAGACACCTCGAGCAGCGCATGCGCTGTTTCCACATCCAGGGTGACGGAGACTGGGGGGAGAAACAGAGAATCAGAGTCGTCGGGGGTCGGGGGGAGACTCGGGCACAGGCGAGCGGCCAACTGGAACATTGCCCTGGGGGGGGGGGGGGGAGAAAGAGAGAGAGAGCGAAAGCGAAAGCGAAAGAGAGAGAGAGAGAGAGAGAGAGAGAGTGGGGAGGGCTTCCCCTACCCGCCCCCCCCCCCCCCCCCCCCCCCCCCCCCATCATTGAACGCTGATTGCGGGTTGATCGTGAGGCCCCACTGCCACTGAGGCTCCCGTTGCTGCTGAGGCTCCCGTTACCGCTGAGGCTCCCGTTGCTGCTGAGGCTTCCATCACCGCCGCTGCTGAGGCTCCCTCGGCCCAGGCAGACCTCGCCATCCGGCTTCACCTCGGTCCCCTGGGAGGCCTGTGGGGCGAGTCTAGCCAACCGGTGCACATTCCGGTCGGCGGCGCGGTTGTTCGGTGGGTGGATTGGGTCCACGCGGCTCCTAGGGTCACTCCCACCTCACGTGTGCGGCTCTCCAGGACACTTCCCCTTTTCCCAGTATTACTAGCAAATCAGACTTGCATCCCAGATACAAAGAAATGCAGATGCTGGTTTATATCAAAAATGGGCACACTGCTGGAGTAATGGTGGTGCAACAGTAGAGTTGCTGCCTTACAGTGTCAGGGAACTGGGTTCGATCCTGACTACAGGTGCTTGTCTGTACAGAGTTTGTACCATCTCCCCGTGACCTGCGTGGATTCTCTCCGGGATCTCAGGTGTTCTCTCACACTGAATATTTCAATACTGTTTTCTCTGAAGTCTGATTCACTATGATGCAGTTATTAATGGTGACCAATTATTCTGCAGGCACTGAGCTGCCAGAAGACTAAAGGTAAGTATTCGGCGGCTGATTTAACTGAGCAGCTGGCTCAGTATGAACAGCAAATAGTGCAGCTCAAAGACCAAATTCTGGACAAAGAAACCCAGCTTCACGTGAGAGATGAACAGCTTAAGGTAACATCAATTCCAGTTGAATATTTGTTACCCTCACTGAGTGAGCTATTACAGTGATCTGTGTACTTTGTGTTTGCATTTCTGCAGTTGGATTTCACTTTAAAGCCTGAAAATTCAGTCCAAAATATTGCAAGTTTTCTTTTTAACAATAACAATTAACAATGCTTCTTGTTTTCTAAACCAAAGACTATCGTTAAACCGTTTCATGTCGTGTGTCGGAACTTTAAGGAAATTGAAAGCATGCCTTCACACATCTCTGAAGGTGGACAGATCATCAGGTCCGGCAGAAATGTTTCCCAGCCAGTTAAAAGAAGCAAGGGTGGAAACAGCTGAGGTTCTGACTAAATGTTTTCAGTCTTCCCTTGCCAAAGGAATGGTGCCAGAAAATTGTTCAAATTGTCGAGGAGTGCTTCCTGTTATTATATAATAGTAAAGATGAAATTGTACAGGAGAAGATGCAGATGGGATTTAGTTTAGTTAATTGTCACATGTATCGAGTAAACTATTAAAGAATACAAGTTTCTGACAAATTTGGAGAGGTTGGGTGAGGAGGCACAGTGTTGGGTGGCACGCTGGCACAGCGGTAGAGTTGCTGCCTTGCAGCACTTGTAGCGCCAGAGACCCGGGTTCCATCCCAATTACGGGTGCTGTCTGTACATTCTCCCCTTGACTGTGTGAGTTTTGCTTTTGTTTGTTTTTAATCTGTTTTATTTGTGTGTGTGTGTCAGCGTATCTTTAGTTTTGTATTATGTGGGGGGAAGTGGGGGATTGGGGAAAGGAGAAACTTTTTTAACTCTTCCCTCGACGGAGGTGCGACTTTTTCCGTATTGCATCTCCGCCGGCATTGTGGCCAAACATCGTGGAGCCGGAGGTAGCTTTGTTAGGGATCAACGTCGGGAGCTCCAACTGCAGGACCTTTGATCGGCGACTGCGGGAGTTTCGATCGCCCCGACTGCGGGTGTTTCGATTGCCCCGACCGTGGGAGAAAAGGAGGAAGATGGTAAAAGTTATTCACCTTCCATCACAGAGGGGAATATGTGGTCGCAAAAACCACGATGGAGGAGCTGCCTACCCTGGTGGGGACTCGGAGGGATTTCCGTGAGTGCAGTGATCCTGGAGTCTGGTTCGAGTGTGGACGGCTTTCTGACTTTGGGCGGACAGGGACTGCAGAGAGAGTACAGCGGTCGGTGAAGGAGCGTGTGTGTGGCCCGGACATTGAACTGATGGCTGTGGGTCTCCGCTTATGCTGGGTGCCCTAGGGATTCTCACACGCCGCTGTGGTGGCTGTTTATGTTTAATCTTTATGTAGTTTTGTGTCTTGTTGCATTTTTGGATGTGTGTGGTAAATCAAATTTCACTGTACCTCAGTACACGTGACAATAAAGGACCATTAAACCATTGAATGTGATTTAATGATTTCATCCCCTGATTTCATTAATGATAATTTTAATTTTAACGTCTTAATACCAAGGTGGAATTGAAGAATTGGTGCACTTAAATTACAAATGTTGCGTGTGTGTGATTTCCATTCTATGTTGCCCAGTTTTAATCACTGTTACGAGGTATTAATCACGTTAATTTCCTCAGTTGCTGGAAGACCTCAAGGTAAAACTCCGTGAAAATGAAGAGGCGTTATTGGAAAAGACGGAACTTGTGGATGTGTTGGAGAAAAAGCTTGATGGAAATTATCGGGAGCTAGCAGTAAGGACATCATTGTTTGCAGCTGTGTGAATGTCTATTACAGGGAAAGATCTCTGCAACCAGTTAAGGGATTGTGTTGTAACTGGCAGTGAAATCAAAATAGCAGGGAGCCTCTTGGAATAAATCTGTAAATAGAAACATAGAAAATAGGTGTAGGAGGAGGCCATTCGGCCCTTTGAGCCTGCACCGCCATTCAATATGATCATGGCTGGTCTTCCAACTCAGTATTCTGTACCTGCTTTCTCTCCATACCCCCTGATCCCTTTAGCCACAAGTGCCACATCTAACTCCTTCTTAAATATAGCCAATGAACTGGCCTCAACTACATTTTGTGGCAGAGAATTCCACAGATTCACCGCTCTCTGTGTAAAAAATGTTTTTCTCATCTCAGTCCTAAAGGATTTCCCCTTTATCCTTAAACTGTGACCCCTTGTTCTGGACTTCCCCAACATCGGGAACAATCTTCCTGCATCTAGCCTGTCCAACCCCTTAAGAATTTTGTAAGTTTCTATAAGATTCCCCCCTCAATCTTCTAAATTCTAGCGAGTACAAGCCGAGTCTATCCAGTCTTTCTTCATATGAAAGTCCTGACATCCCAGGAATCAGTCTGCTGAACTTTCTCTGTACTCCCTCTATGGCAAGAATGTCCTTCCTCAGATTAATAGACCAAAACTGTGTGCAATACTCCAGGTGTGGTCTCACCAAGACCCTGTACAACTGCAGTAGAACCTCCCTGCTCCTTTTCTCAAATCCTTTTGCTATGAATGCTTACATACCATTTGCTTTCTTCACTGCCTGCTGCACCTGCATGCCTACTTTCAATGGCTGGTGTACCATGACACCCAGGTCTCGTTGCATCTCCCCTTTTCCTAATCGGCCACCATTCAGGTAATACTTTCCTGTTTTTGCCACCAAAGTGGATAACCTCACATTTATCAACATGAAAAAGTGTGAAGCTTTTCTTTTGTATAAATCTTCCCATTCTTTTTTTCTAAATCAGCCCATCAACCCTTTTATGATCTGTTATGGTGCAGAATCACATTTTATGTAGAGCCTTGCAACATTGTCATTCTGGTTAGTGCAGTGATCCTGGAGTCTGGTGCGAGTGTGGACGGCTTTCTGACTTTGGGCGGACAGGGACTGCAGAGAGAGAACAGCGGTCGGTGAAGGAGCGTGTGTGTGGCCCGGACATTGAACTGATGGCTGTGGGTCTCCGCTTATGCTGGGTGCCCTAGGGATTCTCACACGCCGCTGTGGTGGCTGTTTATGTTTAATCTTTATGTAGTTTTGTGTCTTGTTGCTTTTTTGGTATGTGTGTGGTAAATCATATTTCACTGTACCTCAGTACACGTGACAATAAAGGACCATTAAACCATTGAATGTGAATTAATGATTTCATCCTCTGATTTCATTAATGATAATTTTAATATCTTAATACCAAGGTGGAATTGAAGACCTAACTATTGGTGCAGTTGAATTACAAATGTAGCGTGTGTGTGATTTCCATTCTATGTTGCCCAGATTTATCTGTAGGAGGTATTAATCACTTGTTAACTTCCTCAGTTGCTGGAAAACCTGAAGGATAAACTCCGTGAAAGCGAAGAGGCATTATTGGAAAGGACACAACTTGTGGATGTGTTGGAGAAAAAGCTTGATGGGAAGAATCGGGAGCTAGCGGTAAGGAAATCATTGTTCGCTGCTGTGTGAATCTCTATTACAGGGAAAGATCTCTGCAACCAGCTAAGGGATTCTGTTGTAACTGGCAGTGAAATAAAAATAGCAGGGAGCCTCTTGGAATAAATCTGTAGATATGAAAATATGTGAAGATTTTCTTTTGTATAAATGTTCCCATTCTTTTTTTGTAAATCAACCCTTTTATTTTTTTTTTTATATTTTATTTTATTAGAAGTAAGTACAGTCATATGGCACCAAAGTGCCTAATATATATTTTCATAATACATTTTATGTACAACTTCTTTTTTTTTTTTTGTTACACTGAAAAAAGATTAGAATAAGAAAAAGAAGTTAGATAGTAAAGGATAGAAAGATGTGAAATATATAGTGTGTGAAAAAAGAAAACGAGTAAATGAAAAAAGTTGAGAGAGAGAATAGAGAGAAAAAAAGAAGAAAAAAAAAAAAGAGGAGATCATTATTTATAGTCTTGACCAACCCTCGTCCAGTCCTGAAACAGTTATTTTTTACAATTGTGTTGCACCATATGATTCCAAAAAAACGACGAATGGAGACCAACTCGTTATGAATTGGTCTGATTTATCCATTAGGAGGAATCGCATTTCCTCAAGATGAGCGGTGTCCAACATACTTGCAATCCACATTTTAAGCGTTGGTATTGATGTACCTTTCCAAAATTTAAGAATTAATTTTTTTGCTATTATTAAACCATAGTTAAGGAATAGATTTTGAGATGTGTTCAATTTATTCCCATCTTCCATTACGCCAAATATAATCATTTCAGTATTAGGTTCCATTCTTGTCTTGAATAATTTTGTAAATATTTCAAAAATATCATTCCAGAATCTATAAAGTTTTATGCAGGAGACTAAGGAGTGTGTTATAGTTGCCTTTTGGGCTAGACATTTATCACAAGTGGCGGATATATTTGGATAAAATTTGTTCAATCTTGTTTTTGAGTAATATAATCTATGTACAATTTTAAATTGAATTAAATTATGTCTTACATTAATTGAACATTTGTGAATATATATCAGGTATTTTTCCCATTTAACCTTCGTAATTTTTATCATTAGTTCCCGTTCCCACTCTTCTCTAAGTACCTCTGTCGATGGTAGGTCTATATTTAGAATACTATTATATAAATATGATATTAATTTTTGTGAGTCAGCTTCAATATTCATTGCCTCTTCCAATAAGTCAGGAGTTACTTTTTGATATCATTGTATATATTTTTTCACGAAATCGCAAATCTGAAGATATTTAAAATATTGGTTGTTTTTCAATTTAAATTTTAATTGTAATTGTTGGAATGATAGTAAGTTTCCCATTTCATACATATCCCCGATCCTTCTAATTCCGAGACTTTCCCATTGGTTATATGTCTTATCAATAAGAGATGGTTTAAATAAAGGGTTATTCGCTATTGGCATTAACAGTGATAGATTTCTTAATTTTAAAGATAATTTTATTTGTTTCCAAATTCTTATTGTACCATATATAATTGGGTTCTTCTTATATATTGTGTTATTCAGTTTTTTTGGGGAGAAGAGGATCGTTCCTATATTACTAGGATGGCAATCCTCCTTCTCCATTTTTATCCATTCTGTCTGTTGGGTAGCACTATCCAACCAATAAATCATATTCTTAATATGCACTGCCCAGTAATAATACATAAAATTCGGAAGTGAAAGTCCCCCGACCTCTTTTGGTTTACATAAATGTTTTTTTGTGATTCTATGTGATCTATAGTCCCAAATATAATTAGTAATATTAGAGTCTAATTTTAAAAAAAAAGTATTTTGGTATATATACCGGTATAGATTGAAATAGGTATAATAATTGTGGTAGGAAGATCATTTTTATTGCATTTATTCTACCTAATAATGATAAGGGAAGTGTTTTCCAAAATTTAATCAACGTATTAAGTTTATTTAATAAAGGCATGAAATTAGCATTGAATAATGCTTTATATTTTCTAGTAATCTGAATACCCAAATATTTAAATTTTTCTGTTGCGATTTTAAAGGGGAACTTCAGTAAGTGTGTAGGTTCTTGAGGTTTTAATGTCATGATTTCACTTTTATTCCAGTTTATTCTATATCCAGAAAAAGACCCAAATTCCTCTATTAAGTTTAATAAATTTGGTATGCTCGTTTGTGACTTTGTAATATATAAAAGTATATCGTCTGCATATAATGAGATTTATATAATCATTGTTCGCTGCTGTGTGAATCTCTATTACAGGGAAAGATCTCTGCAACCAGCTAAGGGATTCTGTTGTAACTGGCAGTGAAATAAAAATAGCAGGGAGCCTCTTGGAATAAATCTGTAGATATGAAAATATGTGAAGATTTTCTTTTGTATAAATGTTCCCATTCTTTTTTTGTAAATCAACCCTTTTATGACGTGTTATAGTGCAAAGTCACAGTTTATGTGGAGCCTTGCAGTGTTGTCATTCTGGTTATGACAGGTTGTTGGCATTGCTGATCTGTGCCACCAATTGTTTTCAGCCGTGACCAAGATCAGAAGAGATCTGCTATTTATCTCCTATTTAGATGTCAACAACACATGAACTCTTGATTATAATGCAACAATGTCACTACTGATTATATCTATCTTCCATCATTTCTATTCCATATATATTACTAAAATTCTCATCTTGACCACTTTGTGTCTGCGTTGGAATTAAATTTGAGCAAAAACCATCCTGCTTATCGCTACCATTTTTCGCCACCATTCCTCTCTGCTGAAATCAAAAAAGTTTTGATCCGATCGATGAAATAGTACAAAAGTTATAAAGGTTTTGAAGGTTCACCCTCCCCACACCCCACAGACCCCATTTGCCCACATCCCCCCAACACCTCTCCCCCACCCCCTCTCCTCTGCAACCCCCTCCCCCACACCCCCTCCCCCACACCCCCTCCCCCACATCCACCCTCTGAAACCCCCTCCCCCACATCCACCCTCCCCCACACAAAGGCTCACGAAAGTATCTTTACTTTAATTTGGCTATTTTTAATTTTTTAGGAGTTAGTTGAAGATTTGAGCGTCATTGAGATGGAAAATGAAGAACTCAAGGACAAGCTTCTGGCTGAAAAACACGGAATGAGAACCAAGGTCCGAAATATGACGGAAAAGCACGAGGCAGATTTTAAAAAACTCAACAGAAAACACAAGACTCAGCTCCGCAAAATCCATGAGAAACATGCTGAAGAAACATCACTGAAAGATCAGTGCTGTGTACAACTTAACAAAGATGTGCAACTTTTACAATCTCATGCCTGTGCACCTCTTGCAGAACAGGCAACATGTTCTTTAAATGATTACACCAAACAGAAGATTGGGGAACTGGAAGGTAATTACTCAAAGATGACCTGTTAATATTTTTGGTCGGCCATAAATGTTCCTACCGCAGATTTGTACATCTGTCGTCACCTGCTGTGTAATTATCTCGTCCCTGTAACCTTATGAGATTTTGTGTATGCAAATCGGTTGTTGTAATTCCCATATTTTATCACTGATCACACTTAAAAATATACTTCATCGGTTGGTAAATGGGTTGGTACGTTCAGTGATCAGGAAAAGTAGTGTGTAATCTAAGTTTTTTTCACTCGGGTATTCTGGTCAGATTCCTTGATCAGAAGATAGTGATGTTTAAAGATTCAAGAAAAGAATTCTTTGTGAAGCATTTGTGAGAGTCTGCCAAATGGCTGACAGGAACACACAATAGTCATTTGGACAGATTCGTACAGATGCTTTTCAAAACTTTCTCTTCTTGAATCCTTTAAACCGCTGTCACTGAATTTTAATTTTGAGAGGATGCTGATAGTTAAAACATGACATCGTGAAGGGCGGCCTGGTGGCGTAGCGGTGGAGTTGCTGCCTTTCAGCGCCAGAGACCTGGGTTTGATCCTGACTGTGGTGCTTGTCTGTACGGAGTTTGTATGTTCTCCCTGTGGGTTTTCATCCAGGTGCTTCGGTATCCTCACACTCCAAAGACGTACAGGTTTGTAGGTTAATTGACTTGGGTTCATGGTAAATTATCCCTAGTGTGTGTAGGATAATGTTAGTGTGCGAGGATCATTGGTCGGCACAAATACGTGGTCGAAGGGCCTGTTTCCACGCTGTATCTCTAAATAAAATCATTTGAAGACATTTTACCATTCACAATGCCCTTGCTGGAAATGATACATCAAAGTTTTCTAATTTCAAATAGCTTTGAATGAGAAGACCACAGAGCAACCAGGACATTTCATTAACTCCATGAATGTCTTATTTGTTTTTCTCACTAGTGATAGTTATGGAATTTATCATTGGATAAATATGTAAATGGAATTACCATTTTGTCTTACAAATCTTCAAGCTTAATGAATTGTAGCATTTCAAGGATATTTTATGATTTCAAATGTTGGTAATTAGTTGAACAGATGATTTTCACTGATTGCCATTAACTGCTGTGGAAACAATTGCAAATTGTGGAGGTGTTGCTTTTTTTTGCAACAAATATCAGATCATTACGGGTGTTTTTTCCATTCTCTTTCTTAAAGAACAAGTGAGGCTTATGTCGCAAGAGGCTGAAAAATCAGAGGCCAGGTTCATTACAATGGAAGCTCAGTCCAAATTGAAAATCAATCTGATTGAAGAGGAGCTGGACAATGTACAGGTACCCCAAATAAAAACCCCTTGTACCTGGTGACGATTAACTGAATATTAATCTGTTTGCCATTTACCTAGAATTAAATGACTTTATCTTATAAAAAAAGGAAAATTGATGGTATGTTATTCCGTGAGTTGTTGAAGCATTGTGGGAACCACATTTTTTTTTTACAGTTAGTTATGTACATTGTATATTTTTAATCTGGGCTCAACTGTATGAAGGAGTGCTTCCCTACATTTCACAGCTCACTCCATTCCGTGTAGAACACCTTTCTGAAGAGTAAGTGACATGGGATAGATGTGAGCCTGCAGGAAAATTCAATCATAAAATAGTTGTGGTAGAATGGAGCTGTCGGCAATGGCACATTAAATGTATAATGCATGCTAAAGTTATTTAGAGTCAGACTGTTCATAAACAGGCCCTTCAGCCCAACTTGCCCACACTGACCAACGAGCCCCATCTACACTAGTCTTACCTGTCTAGAGTCATAAAGCAAAATATTTAATCTAGAATTTGAATGGTGACTATTTTACTGACCAATAGAAATCCCTTGGCTATAATTGACACTAAAGTTATTTCTACCCAGATTGTACCTTCTCGGCAGGAGCTGCTGGAGCTCAAAGATATAGCCGTTGACTTGGAAGAGGAGAACGAACAGTTACACCTGAAAGTGAACTGGCTACAACACGTCGAGGCACAAAATGGTGTGTGTATAGTATGTCTTTAATTGGGTAAGAAGGAACTGGGGATACTGGTTTACACCGAAGATAGACACAAAATGCAGGTCAGGCAGCATCTCTGGAGAAAAGAATAGGCGATGTTTCGGATCAAGACCGTCGGGGAGTCGGGGGGGGGGGGATTAGAGGTATGGGGAGGTACAGAACAAATTGGAGCCCGCATCGATGACTCGGGGAGGGTGGAGCTGACAATGGTCCATTGTTGGCTGGGGATGAGGTGATAATGAAGGAATACAAATGGTAAAATTAGCAAGAGGACTAGAGTGGGGGAGAGACAGACAGAGAGAGAGAGAGAGAGAATGGAAGGGTTATTTGGTTAGAGATCCTTCATCTCTTGTGTAAGAAGGAACTGCAGTTGCTGGTTTAAACTGAAGATAGACACACAAAGCTGGAATAACTCAGTGGGACAGGCAGCATCTCTGGAGAGAAAGAATGGGTGACGTTTCGGCATGACCATTCTTCTTTTTCATTATTTAAATGGTGATATGTGTTTTCTTACAGAGGATCTTCAAGCAAAATTGGAAGAATATGAAGAGCAACACCAGAACATGCAAGCAGATTTAGAACAAGCTACCAAGGGACAAACTTCCCAGGTTGGGAGAATTTGTGCTGCATTTAATTCCTCCATGTACAATCTTAATTCCAAGTGTGTGCATTCTGCACAGATTCAACAGTCTCATGTATCCTGCTAATTAATATTACATTGTATTTCATGTTGCTTATTCAGATTAATTTTTAAATGGATCATTTAAGTAAGTTTTTATTTTGCTCTTTTCAATTCTCATCCATACTTTTTGGCTTGATTCTTGCATCTGAGGGGTGCTATTTGCTTCCACACCAGATGGTTTCTGTATGCATCACCATACACCTTGGACATGGAGAAAGTCTACTGAATTAGCTCGTGTGGTTGGGGAAGCAACAGAGTAGTTCCAGACTTTTTAATCTAGTTTGGGTAATTTTACCTATTAATATTATACGGTCATAAGGAATAATATTAGGTAATTCGGCCCATCAAGCCTACCCCACCATTCAATCATGGCTGATCAATTACTCCCTCCTAACCCCATTCTCCTGCCTTCTCCTCTAACCACTGACACCTGTACTAATCAAGAATCTATCTATGCCTGAAAAATATCCACTGACTTGGCCTCTACAGCCATCTGTGGCAAAGAATTCCACAGATTCACCACCTTCTGGCTAAAGAAATGTCACCTCATCTCCTTCCTAAATGAGCATCCTTTAATTCTGATTATCCAGAAACATTTATTGGCAAGACTGATTTCTGTGGTTAGAGCGTGTCCTATGCTTGAGCCGATATTCTCCAGATTTTAGAAGAGTGCAAAGTGAAAGGAAGGAGCGGATGTGGAGAAAGGTGTGTTTGACTGATAGGCTGATAGGATATTTTTCCTAATGGGAGAGTCAAGACCTAAAGGGCATATCCTCAGGATAAGGAGCTGCAATAGACAATAGGTGCAGGAGTTGGCCATTCGGCCCTTCCATCCAGCACCGCCATTCAATGTGACCATGTTTGATCATCCCCAATCAGTAGCCCGTTCCTGCCTTCTCCCTATATCCCCTGACTCCGCTATCTTTAAGAACTCTTCCTAGCTCGCTCCTGAAAGTATCCAGGGAACCGGCCACCACCTCCCTCTGAGGCAGAGAATTCCACAGATTCACAACTCTCTGTGTGAAAAAGTGTTTCCTTGTCTCCGTTCTAAATGGCTTACCCCTTATTCTTAAACTGTGACCCCTGGTTCTGGACTCCCCCAACATCGGGAACATGTTTCCTGCCTCTAGTGTGTCCAAACCGTTAATAATCTTATATGTTTCAATAAGATCCGCTCTCATCCTTCTAAACTCCAGAGTGTACAAGCCCAGCTGCTCCATTCTCTCAGCATTTGACAGTCCCGCCATCCCGGGAATTAACCTTGTAAACCTACGCTGCACTTTCTCAATAGCAAGAATGGACTTCCTCAAATTAGGGGACCAAAACTGGACACAGTTCTCCAGGTGTGGTCTCACTAGGGCCGAAAGACCTCTTTGCTCCTATACTCAACTACTCTTGTTGTGAAGGCAAACATGACATTTGCTTTCTTCACTGCCTGCTGTACTTGCATGCTTACTTTCATTGACTGGTGAACAAGGACCCCCGGATCCCGTTGTACTTTCCCTTTTCCCAACTTGGCATCATTTAGATAATAATCTGCCTTCCTGTTTTTGCTACCAAAATGGATAATCTCACATTTATCCACATCAAACTGCATCTGCCATGCATCTGCCCACTCACCCAAACTGTCCAAGTCACCCTGCATTCTCATAGCATCCCCCTTACAATTCACACTGCCACCCAGCTTTGTGTCATCTGCAAATTTGCTAATGTTACTTTGAATCCCTTCATCTAAATCATTGATGTATAATGTAAATTGCAGTCAATCAATCAATCAATCAATCAATCAATCAATCAATCAATCAATCAGTTTTATTCGTCACATTGCACATAAAGTGCAAGTGAAATGAATTTGCCAGCAGTGGTACAATGATAAAGTACCCCACTAGCCATTACCTGCCATTCTGAAAGGGACCCATTCATTCCTACTCTTTGTTACCTGTCTGCCAACCAATTGTCTATCCATGTCAACACTCTAGACCCAATACCATGTGCCTTAATTTTGCCCACTAATCTATCAAATTGGACCCTATCTAATGGTTTCTGAAAGTCCAGGTACACTACATCCACTGGCTCTTCCTTGTCCATTTTCCTAGTTACTTCCTCAAAAAATTCCTGAAGATTAGTCTAGCATGATTTCCCTTTCGTAAATCCATGCTAACTTGGACCGATCCTGTTACTGCTATCCAAATATGCCGCTATTTCATCTTTGACTCCAGCATCTTCCCCACCATCAATGTCAGGTTAACTGGTCTATAATTCCCTGCTTTCTCTCTCCCGCCTTTCTTATAAAATAGGATAACATTAGCTACCCTCTAATCCACAGGAACTGATCCTGAATCTATAGAACATTGGAAAATTAACACCTATGTGTCCATGATTTCTAGAGCCGCTATCTTAAGTACCCTGGGATGCAGACCATCAGGCCCTGGGGATTCATCAGCCTTCTGTCCCATCAGTCCACCAAAAACCAGTTCCTGCCCAATGTGAATTTTCTTCGGTTCCTCCGTCACCACAGATCCTCTGGCCACTAGTACATCAGGAAGATTGTTTGTATCCTCCTCAGTGAAGATGGATCCAAACTACTTGACATTTCTCCTCTGAGGATTGAGAATCTTGTGAATTCTTTACCCTCCGGAGCTGTGGGTGGAGAACCATTCAGTATATTCAAGGGTTAGCCAGCTAGAATTTTACACTGTGGGAAAATTGAGGGTTATGGGGATTAGGTAAATGTTTAGATCAAAGATCTAATCAGCCATGATCACGTGATAGAATGAATAAGGCTCAAGGGCTGATTTTATGTAATAAAAGTTTTCCAATTATCCAATTCTGCAACTTGCAATTCTAATAACATGTAACAATATGTCTTGAAGGTGTACATTAAAAGGAACAAGTCAGTGCTTCATTGCCCATAGGTCCATTTATCTTAAAGACAATTAAAATAATTTTACTTATATCTGATAATCACTGAAATCATCATTTCCAGCAGAGAATAAAAAAGGGTAAACTATCTTTTACAAACTATAGTTTTCACCATGAAGTTCACTTTTTAATGCTGATCACACCTCTGGTCATCTTGCTGAATAACTCTCAACAACAAATCAGCTTGCTATTTTGTGAATCAAATATGTCCGGGAGGCAAACATAGAGAATCATTACTCTTGTATCATGTCTCAGCGTTTCTGTTTTTTATGGCATCAAGCATCTAATTGGCCAGTTAGATGAGTGGATGATGTTGCTTTGTGTAGGTATGTTGCAAAGCCTACCTGAAGCGTCGCTGAAAATCTGTCACTGCGGGTGTGCGCGATTTTGGCGCCGTTTAGAGGGGGGCGGGTTTAAAACGCGATTTTCTCTAGGCTGTTCCAATCGAAGATGTTCAGCCTTGTAAAATATTAACGAAAAATCGCTGGAAGACCCCGTCGCAAAAGCTATTATTAGTTTTAAAGGCCTTGAATAATAGTTATAGTAGTTTAAAAATCAATCTCTAAACCCGCGACCACCAGTAACCGCAGGGTCTCATAAAGCAGACAACTGAAGGTAGGCTGTATATTTTTACATTAAAAAGGGCTTCTAAAGATCCCTTTATACAAAGTTTAATATTGCGAGTAGCTCATTTTGGGCCCATTATATCCCGCAGTATTTTTCTGGGCATTTGGGGCACAAATCTACCGCAATGTGAACGTTCTAAACCAGCGCGTTCCACAGGATCCCACTGGAAAGCTGATTTAAATGGACTTTAATTTACAGCAATTGAACACTAAATTCCTTCCATTTGGTCTATAAATTAATGTAAATGAGATTTAAAAATCATGTTTTATTGTGAATTATTTGTGAATATTATTTGGACATTTAGGCTATTTAAAAATGTTAATCATTTATTAAGAAATGGATAGATGTTTAGATCTAGTAATTGAAGTCTGAAATTAGCTACAATTGGGTAACTAACTAATTATATGCTTTAATTTCAGGTCATCCAAGTAAGATTATTTTATATTTGTTTCAGAATGCTTCAATCTATGATAACTGAAAATTTCATTCAGTTCTCTTAATTTTTAAGAAAGTTATGGGCTTTTGACTGTTCACGATCACAGCTTTTTTGTTATGTCCATAGAAAATCAATAGGGAACAAGATGCTCATTTCCGAGTATGAAAATGGCCATAACTTTTTAAATACTTGAGATATGAAAGTGAATTAGGTGTCAAATTAAACTTATTTTTATGCTTTATCTGATGGGATAAATTGCAGACTTGATTTTTAAAATCTCAAAATTTTGTAACATTGCTACTTTGTGTGTAATGTGTCTGTAGACAAGTGAATCTGAATCTGCAGAGGAACTGCACAGCCGCCTGATGAAGTGGCGAGAAACGGTTTATCAGCCAACACCGAGCCATGACATCGATGAGAGGAATGTCATGGAATTAAGGATGAGGCAACTTGAGGAAGAAAGAGAAGGTAAATTGTGATGCTCTCTGGTTCTCACTTGGAACAAATCATACAGTTTACTTTGTTTTAATTTAAAATATTTAAGAAGTGAATGACTTGATTAGTGATCTTGATGACTTGAAAGTCGAGTGCACCTCTATTTAGGGATCTATTTGTTGTCCATATTTCAGTCAAGACAAATGCTACTGTCGACTTTTTAAAGCTGGAATTCTAACGTTTTTACTTTCAGCATCAAAATCCATGCTGACAATAGTTTTGTCCAGTTTTATTTACATTGGTAATTACAAAGGTAGCACACTTACCTTTTTGTCCAAATGGCCACTACACAGGCTTCACTCAGTTTATTCATGGATTTGCAGGTTCTCCTGAAGAAATACTGAAATAATGTCAATACATAAATCAGTATTGGTATTAGTTGTCTCTGGGATACCAGTGATGTAAATCTAGCTTTGTTACTGCAAGCTTTTAAAATGTAAAGCCAGCCAGCCAGCTGCAAGGTGTTTTAGCCCAGTCAGAAACTAACACCTTAACTTGGGGAAGCCACAAGGTAGCGATGGTCACCAAAGTCCAATCAGTCCATATTGTGCCTGTGTTCATGCTGTCTTTCTGAATGACGTGTCTTCCTGTGGCACAAAACTGATTGAGGATAACTGGTTCTTTCCCGGCTGCTCTGATCCAGATTTGATCTCAGAACTGCAGGAGCTGGAGGAGGAACTGGGGGAACTTCAGAGACGAGGACAGGATCAAGGATGGACAAAGCAGACCACAGCTGGCCAAAAGCGTATGGTATGTGCTCAGTCTGACACTTTCAGTTTAAACTTTGATTTTAAATATCTGTGGAAATTTAATGCTTGAATTCACTTGACATTTTACGCTGCTATTAATTTTAAGCTTTGCCAAGGTTGAATAAAATAGTTTTCTGTTTGGAGGGGGGAGGGAGGGGGCAGCACAGTGGTAGAGTTGCTGCCTTACAGCACCAGACACCCGGGTTCGATCCTGACCACGTGGGTTTTCTCTGGGTGCTACTCTTTCCTCCAACACTCCAAAGGCGTACAGGTTTGCAGGTTAATTGGCTTTGGGTAAAACTTGTAAATTGTCCCTAGTGTGCAGGATAGTGTCCGAGGTGAGCGCTGGTCGGCCTGGACTCATTGGGCCGAAGGGCCTGTTTCCCTGCTGCAGCTCAAAAGACTAAAGTCTTCAGTAGTTTTGAGAAGGTAAATATATATATTATACCGTTGCATTGCTGAACTCGGAGTCCCGCCGATAGATTCCTCCGGTCCCTCCGTCCCCATTGTTTAATTATTCTGTATTTTTGATTATTCTGTATCCTCTTTTAATTTTTTTTTAAATTTCTATATTGCACTACTACTACGGACTGACGCAAAACTGCATTTCGTTGTACCCATACTCAGTATTTGTGCAATGACATTAAAGTTGAATTGAATTGAATTGAATTGAATACTGAGATTTGCTAAACTGAAAAAGCCTTCAACTCAATTTTCAGTGCCATTATAAGTTGGACTGAGATGGATGGCTTCATACAAGGAGAAAGCATTATATCAGGCTCAATCATGTTCCATTTCTAATATTAAAAGTAAAATGACATCAATAGAGACAGATTTTGGAAATCACTGCTAATCTGGAAAGTACAGCAATATTTGTCATTTTAGCAAATTTACCCCTTTATATATAAACATTTGAACAGTTCAAATTAAAGATCAGTTTTGGACATGATGGGCACAATGACGGCTTCTGGGGTTGTGACAACCTGATCAATTTTAACTCCCATTTTTCATGTTTGGTGTTAATAGTCATTGGGTTCCATCCAGTGTGCACAGTATCTCTGTCTCTGTTACTGACGATCATTTACCCATCTGTATTTTTCAAGGGAAGTATTTAAAATACATCAAAGCAAATGAGTAGAGCGTTGGTGAATTCATTTTAGCTTGATACCAAGTAACTACATTTGGGAAATTTAAAGGGTTGTTAATACAGCAACTTTGTTGTTCCATGGTACAAATGTATTGTGAATTCATGTGCAAGGAAGTAAACGTTTCTATTATTATTCAGGATACTATTATTTATGAGGGAATAAAACGTTAAAGTCACAAACAGAAGAACATTCTCGTGTTTTATACCTTCTGCCCAAAGTACAGCAAGTGAAGATGTAAACTGAGCAATAGTTGAGCTGTTTGACTTCTCCAATACTTCCGATGTCAACAAATACTCCTTTAATGGTTGATCTGCCTCCAGTGTATCAATGACCACATTGGCAACATATCTCCCCACAGCATTGGTTGTCACTTGGGTAGTCTACACCCCAGCGGTATCAACATTCTCTAATTTTATATAGCCGTTGTCTTCTCCCTCCTCCCCATCCCCCTTCTCAGCTCTCCTTCTAGTCCTACTGTCCCCGCCTCTTCCTTTCTATATCCAGCCTCTTCCATTCTATTTATCCAGCATCTGCAGTTCTTTCTTAAATAGATCTTGGAGAAGGCTGAACCAGCGGGCAGCTGCACAAACAAATGAATGACCGACTGTGGAGCCCCCGGTTTCACCCCAGTGGTGGAAGTTTTCTTGTAAGTTATACTATGTTAACACGTTAATAATAAAATTAATATTAACGTGTTAACATAGAAAACTTCTGCTGAAAGTCATGACTTGCAGGGCCAACTTGACCAGAAAACTGATAGTTGTGTTGTTGCAGAAACAAATGCATTGAATATTGATAAAGAAAGTCTTCAGAATGAGAATAAAGAACTTCACACATCTTTGAGTAGGTGGACTGCTGAGCGCAGTCAACTGCAGGGGAAGGTGAATGAGAATGAACTCGCAACACATCTTGTGTAGGATCAGGCACAGGCATTCAACACTGAAAATTGTCGGCTTAAAGCAGAACTTGAAGAGATGAAGTCTGCATTTCAAAGGAAAGTTGGTGAATTTAAAGTTGGTGATGTCATTGAATCAGCAAGCACATTTACTGCAACAGCTCCAAGCCAAAACTTGAGCAGTTGGGCCAATATATGCAGATGATTGCAGGGTTGCAACATCAGGAGCAAGTTGTGGAGTGTGAAGCAGGTCAGCTCAAGCAGACTCTGCAAGAGAAAGATAAATATCTACAACAGCAGGGAGATGAGCTTGGACATCTCCAGAAGAAATCTGAAGAACACCAAGCCCTGGAAAAGCAATCCATGCAAAACATGGAAACCATTTCCAAACTTCAAAGTCAAATCCAAGACTTGACCTTGAAAACTCACAAACTGAAGCACACCATCGAGGAGAGAGACTTGCTGCAGGCCTGTAAAGTGGAAGATTGTGTCAAACTCAGGACGGTTCATTATGAAATGGACGACACCATTTCACAACTTTGAGCGCAATTGGCAGCTTCCAGTTCTGAAGCTGAGAGGTTGAAATGTGTTATTAAGGAAATGGAAATATCTCTCTCTCAAATAAAGGAGCCGCAGCAGCTTGCAAAGAGGAGGAGAGGCAGAGGCTTCTCTCCGAAGCTGATGGTATATCCACAGAGAAACAGAACCTAAACGTTGCCTGTGAAAGTCTGAAGCAGACACTGGACATCCTAACTCATGAGAAGCAATAATATTCTCAACAGTTGGATTCACTGAAAAACTCCCAGATGGCAGAGTTGTCAGAGTGGAAGACAAAGCACGATGAATTAAAGCACGAATATGAATCCCTTTTGTAATCCCTCGAAAATATCAGCAATGAGATGGATAAGATGAGGCAAATAGTTGAGACGGCAAGAAAAGAGAAACAGGAGGTGATGTTCAAGCTCCGCGATGTAGAAGCCAAACGACAAAGCATGGAGAGGCAGCTTGAGGAAGCTGGTGCCCAAAATGAAAAAATAAAGGACAAAATGAGAAAGTTTACAAAATCCAAGCAGCGGCGAGTTCAGGAGCTTGAGGAAGAGATTGAAAGAATTAGCAGCGAGTTACAAACTATTACCACAAAGCAGAGTCACGCAAGTGAATTGTCTGCCCAGTACAATCAGCTCCAGGAGGAAAGCAAATCACTGAAGCAAACTTATCACCATCTTAAAGCAGAGTTTTGACAAAACCCAAAATGAGGGCGAGCTTCTGCTGAATGAATTTAATTCATCCATATCCATCATAGAGGAGTTGCAGAGTGAGGATGATTCTTATCAGGCTGATTTTAATGAACCACTGTCATTAGAATCCCAATCCCTGGAGGACCAGCCTGTGCTGAAGGAAGGAAAGGTTCACACGACAGGGCAAGTAGGACCATTGTTGTCTCAGAAGCGTAGACAATTAGAGGATGACAAATCTCTTCTCCAGGAAGAACTTGAAAATTTCCAGGAAATGTCAGAAAAGGTCAAAAATGAGAGAGTGTTTGGAGGCAGAATGACTTAAAAATGTCGACAAGATAGATCAGTTAACATATGCAATATAATTCACTTGTCAATGAATTGGACTGCTTCAGAGAAGAGAAACGTCATCTGATCAAAGAAAAAGAGGTACAGGAAATAAAACTGGTGAAAGAATTTGAAGTGAGGCTTCGGTCTGCTCGGAGGGGTAATACCTCGTCTAAAGGTGAGACCAAGGAGCTTCGAGAACTGTTAAAAGAGAAGCAGCAGGAAATAATGATTTTGCAGAAGGACTGCATCAAGTACCAGGAGCTCATTTTGGACTTAGAGTGATGTGTCAAAACATCGGAATCTACCTGTGATGAAATGAGCAAGAGACTAGAGTCTATGACTGCAAAAGCTTCCGAGTCTGGAAGGCGTCAAACTTGTTCAAGAAGAACTTGCATCTTATAAAGTCTTGCTCCAAGACACCAGAACTGAAACTGAAGGTGCTCGAATGCAGTGCTTAGGGTTCACAGAAGATCTTCGGAAGAACGAAGAGAAGACAAAAGCTCAAATTACTAAGAAGGAGAAGGAACTACTTGAGATTTTAGATCAACTGAAAACAATTCATCTGAAAGAAATATTGAGATATCAGGATAAACTGGATTTGCTGGAACGGGACAAAGACAGAGTGGATGCAGCAACGTTGGAAATTGAGAGGCATTTCCCAGCAGCCGAAGCTAATGTTGAGCAGTAAGGATGCAGAGTTCTCAAAGCTTGTGTCACCAAAAGACAGTGACATTTCTGACTATCTAGTGGAAATCCAGCAGCAACATAGAAAGCAAATAGATGACTATGAAAAGAATTTGAGGATTCTCCAACAAGATAACCAGAAAGGAGCCAGAGCCATGAAAGAGCTGGAGATCCAACTTGTTAAGGTTAGGAAAGAAAAAGACAAAGCTGTTAGCCAGACGGGTGCCTTCACAAAATCGATGGCCTCCTTGCAAGATGACCGAGGCCGCATGTTATCAGAATATACGGAGCTGGAACAATGGCATCTCGACATGCATTGCCAGAAACATCGCATCATTCAGGAGAGTGCAGCTGAAAACAATGAACTGAAGCAAGAGATCGGAAATGTTTTCAACCAGATGGATGACCTTAATTCTGACAACGCGCTGTTAAAAGCACAGTTGGTTCAGTACACGGGGGAGCTAAACCAGGTCCTGTCTTTGAAGGATAATCAGTTGAAGCAAAAGCAACAACAGCAAATTAAGAATCTTGAGAATGAGAAATCCATCTTCAAAGAGCAATGGAAAGTTGCACAAGGACCCCTTAAACAAAGTAATGAAAGCCCAAAGTCCTTGCAAGAAGAAAATCTGCAAATTTTGGAACAGCTTACAGAGCTCAAGGCTATTGGTTTCCAAAAAGAAGAGGATAAAAATGAAACAAATGAGAGGCAATTAATTCAAGTGCTTCAGCAACAACTTAAAACTAAAACTCTGGAATGCGAAGAACTCAAAAAAGAAAACTAATATTAGAAGAGCTGACTTAAAATAATTGAAAATATATGAACTGAATTTGAAAATCTGGCTCAAGTAAAGGCGGGAGTGAAAATGTCTGAAAGTGCTGATGGAATAGCGCAGGAGAAACCTGAAGAATAGTTGGTGGGATTGTCAGTGATGAAGCAAAGACTTTTGGATGTTATTAATGAGAACAAGGAAGTTGCTTCTCGGGCAGAATCTTTTGAGAAAACGTTGCTGGCAGTACAGACGGACAGAGACAGATGTCTGGAGGATATTGGGAAACTTCAAATAAGGCAAACATGATCTCAAGGTAGAAATTAATGTTTTCTAAGCACAAATCTTAGAAGGGACTTTTTAAAAGAGCACTTTCATTTACTAATGACATGCACGGAAACAAGCCCTTGCATCAATGAATAAATTGAGCAGGATACTAAATCTCAAGGTACTAAAGATGAAGCCATGACATTGCTCATTGATGGGACTTGTTCCTCAGGATGCATATGATGAATAAATATTTGTGTTTTTACATTTTAATTTAAAAGATTCCAAGATGGACACAGCAAAGATATGTTGTAATCATGTTTTACATTCATGTGTGTATAAAGATTGAGCACTATTTTCATTTTGCAGGAAAAGGAAGAACTGGAAACCCTTCAGCAAACAACACAGCAGGAGCGCAGAGAGCAAGATCCGTCCTCCTGCAAGAATGAATTGGCTGAGCTAAGGTTTGGTTCTACTTGGACTGGGATATCAGTTGCATTTCTATTGTGCCATATGATCAAATGGGAATATCCCTTGATGCTTTGGCCAGTTAACTACGTTTGAAGTGTCGATGATGGTAGCAAACACGGCAGTCAATTTTCATAGGGTGGTGTCGTAGAGCCACAAATGATTCAACTCCTCGCCGAAGGAGAATCCGTCTGGTTAAAGGAGGAGGACATTCAGTTTCGAATGGCTGGACGGCTTCCTTTAGTTTGTTTTAGATTAGTTCAATTTAGAGAGAATCTAAATCCAAGCTGACTATCAACACGCATTTGGGATTGTTTCAGTTCAATAGGCTCCCATTTGGCATATCATCAGCCCCAGGGATTTTTCAAGGGTTTATGACACAAATTCTAAACGGAATTGAAGGTGTGGTGTGTTACTTGGATGACATCCTCATCTCAGCCGCTGGCAGGCAGGCACGTGATGAAAGGTTGGAAGTGGTACTCAAACGCCTTGAGACACACAGTGTAAGAGTGAAGGCACAAAAGTGTGAGTTCTTTCAGAACTAGGTAGAGTACTTGGGTCATAAGATAGACAAGGATAGTCTACACCCCACTAAGGGTAAAGTTGATGCGATCAAGAACGCGCCCACTCCCAGAAACAGGCCCTTCGTCCTACTGAGTCTGCGCCGACCAGCAACCATCCCGTACACTAGCGCAATCCTACACACTAGGGACAAATTACAATTTTAACCAAGCCAAATAGCCTACAAACCCTCACGTCTTTGGGATGTGGGAGGAAACCAGAATACCTGGAGGAAACCTACGCAGCCACAGGGAGAAGATGCAAACTCCACACAAACAGCACCTAGTTGGAGGTCTTTTATGTGGTGGGAGGAAACTTTATTTCTTAGTCCCCTACCTGGTCGGAGAGGCAGCATCCTTCCAAGCTGCTTCTTCGCCCCGTCCTCGCGGCCTACCATCGAGAATGGAGCGGCGTTTCCTGTCGGGACCGGCCGGGACTACAGCTTCGGCGGCGGTGCAGCGCTGGGATACCAACAGGGAGCGGGCGATGCCTTACGGGGTCGCCGTGCGGTAAGCTCCGGAGCGCTGTGGCCGCCGACTCCCAACATCGCGGAGTTGTGGCTGCGGGCATCCGGCCGCGGGCGGCGCTGGATTTGGAGCGCCGCGGAGCCAGGGATCGAGTTCGCCGGGGTCGGAGCTCCAACCGGCGCGGCCTGAGGGCTACGAGTGCCCCGGTCTCCGGTCTCCGGGGAGGAGGCAGCCGCTCCAGACTTTCCAAGCCGCTTGAGGAATTGTTTCACCTGATGCCGGAGTTCCATCTTCACGGCAAGAGGGCCCTGAAAATCATCGGACTGGCTGCAAGGCCACAAATGGGCCCCGACCTCGGGTGTTTCAGAGGAAGAGGACTAACTTTCTGGTGCCTTTCCCCACAGTGGACATTTTTGATTCTGCTGTGGGGGGACGTTTGTGTTGAACTCTATAATGTGTTGTGTCCATTTTCTTTATTTTAACCTTTTTCTATGGTATGGATACTTATTATCTATTTTATGTAAAGCACTTTGGTGTCAATGTGAGTTGACTTAAAACGTGCTATATAAATAAAACTTACTTACTTACTACCTACAGTCAGGATTGAACCTGGGTCTCTGGCGCTGTAAGGCAGTAATTCTGCCCCCACTGTTACTTGATAGAATCTGAAGAACCATGTGTACACAATGTGGATGGAATTAGAGAATTCTGCTTGTAGTAGCACTGAATGATTTATCCACTTAATGCTACCCCCTTTCCTCTTTGACATGCGTCTTTGAATTGTTTTTTTTAAATATATATTATTATTGAGTCTTTTTTACCACTTTTTAAGGGAATATAACCTAGGTCATAATTTGCTGAGTGAAAAATAATTTCTCCTCCTCTTCCCCTGGCATTTTTGCTAGTTTCTATACCCTTGCTTCCTCCAATTCAAGAAATGGTCTTTCCTGTACTGCTCCATCAAACCGCTTGTAGAGGAATCCACTGACTGCAGAAAGCAGCTGCTTCAAAGTCCTTGGAGAAGATTCCTTGAAAGCCGTGTGTTCTTCCCAGCCCTTGGTATCGATGACATTTCATTGATCAAGTGGGGTTACTGTGTTACCGTTTACGCTGCTGTTTTCTTTCCAGACATGGACCTCTTCTTGTCAGACCAGCACCCAGGGAGCAAACCATTGAAGTGGAATCAATCGAGGAATGTGAAGAGGCTTTGGAGATAGACCCCAGTGAACAGGTGGTGGTGGCACGGAAGGTGTGTGTTGCCAATCAATTCTTTGTTTTTTAGTTTTAATGTAATTTCCTGACATTTTACACTGTATCTTGCCCCCCACCCCCACCCCAGTGAACAGGGCAACTCTGGAAAACCTGCTTCCATGTACTTACTAACTAATAAATAGGATACATAGTACATCGGTTTGGAGTGGGTGATTCAGGCATCAACACAGAAAACCTGGCCTGGTTTCTTTGTCCAGCCTCGAGGTCTGCACGTGGTGCCCCTCCCCTCACCCAGCAACTCCTCCTCTCCTGGGAGACATGAGGTGTTTGAGTTACTCTCATGTCGCACTCATGCGAATCGGGTTTCAAATGCATATCTCTAATCTCTCTGTTTCAGTATGAAAGAGTGCAGTGAATACAGGCCAAGGTGTAAGCCAAATCTCAAAATAAATGCAATAAATTTGGTTATCTCATCTTAACCAAAAGAAGATCTGAAATGTAGAGACACCTTTCCAGGAACAGAGAGAGCAGGAAAAACAGCTGATGAAGGTTCATCTTTCCCCACCTTCATCATGCTGTATAGTGTAAGAATGGATACGTCACCCATCACCAAGGAATCCAAGACTAACCATGGAAGCACTGTCATTTTCTGATTGACTGTGATAGAGGATTGTTTAGAATCTAGACCTCCTGTCCAATAGTTCACCAAGGAATCTACATTGCTTGTTTGCTCATAGAATCGTGCATTCATTTGGACCATTGTATTGAAGCCGCTGCCACCCATTCGTACATTATAATGCGGATCTTTATAACATGATAAGTAAATACAAATCTTCACATCTGTACCTTGGTATTTTACTAATTAGTTTACTTCTGAAAGAACTAATTAGTTGAGGTTCATAAGTGATAGGATAAGAATTAGGTCGTTTGGCCGATCAAGTCAACTCCTTGATTGAATCATGGCTGATCTATCTCTCCTTTGTAACCCCATTCTCCTGCCATCTCCCCATAAACTCTGCCACCTGTATTAGGTTGATGTTAGTTAGCTATTGACCTCTGTTTCTGTTTTGCAGGTGAAGAGTCGAGTGAATTTCTTCAAGCGCTTATTTACTGCTCGAAAATGAAGACTTCCCGGACCAGGTCACGCTACTTGGTCTTGGCGTACTTTGCGACACCACATTTGCTTGTTTACATGTGCCTGGCGAGGTGTTTGTAGATGCACTACAGATGGGAATGACACCAATGTATTTATCAAAGTTGTTAATGAGTTGAACACTGACCACCGGTGTATAAATGAATACTGTATTGTTAATGTATGAAATGTATGAACGCAGATCCCAGCGATGCATGTTGGTGTTGAACCGGCCGACCCCTGTACGGAGCCGGTTCAGGGCGACCCACTCTTTGCAGGGCAGGTCCGAGCCAGGTGGGGCTGTGGTGTTCGGTGCAACAGTGAATTGAGGAGGTCGGGAAGTCTGTTCCCAGCTGGTTCTCCAAGCTCCTAGTGTGTTGAAACCGGAGCCACAGAGGGTGGCTGCGTGACGGGAGAAGGGGCGACGAGATGACAGGCGTTGAGGTCCCAGTTGCTGTGAGTCCTGGGCGAGGTGGTGCAAAGGATGTTTGGCGTCCGATGGGGCCTTGCACACCAGCCTGTGGGTGAAGTACTCTATAACATATAACATATATAACATATAACAATTACAGCACGGAAACAGGCCATCTCGGCCCTACAAGTCCGTGCCAAACAACTTTTTTCCCTTAGTCCCACCTGCCTGCACTCATACCATAACCCTCCATTCCTTTCTCATCCATATGCCTATCCAATTTATTTTTAAATGATATCAACGAACCTGCCTCCACCACTTCCACTGGAAGCTCATTGCACACCGCTACCACTCTCTGAATAAAGAAGTTCCCCCTCATGTTACCCCTAAACTTCTGTCCCTTAATTCTGAAGTCATGTCCTCTTGTTTGAATCTTCCCTATTCTCAAAGGGAAAAGCTTGTCCACATCAACTCTGTCTATCCCTCTCATCATTTTAAAGACCTCTATCAAGTCCCCCCTTAACCTTCTGCGCTCCAGAGAATAAAGACCTAACTTATTCAACCTATCTCTGTAACTTAGTTGTTGAAACCCAGGCAACATTCTAGTAAATCTCTTCTGTACTCTCTCTATTTTGTTGACATCCTTCCTATAATTGGGCGACCAAAATTGTACACCATACTCCAGATTTGGTCTCACCAATGCCTTGTACAATTTTAACATTACATCCCAGCTTCTATACTCAATGCTCTGATTTATACAGGCTAGCATACCAAAAGCTTTCTTTTCCACCCTATCTATATGAGATTCCACCTTCAAGGAACTATGCACGGTTATTCCCAGATCCCTCTGTTGAATTGTATTCTTCAATTCCCTACCTTTTACCATGTACGTCCTATTTTGATGTGTCCTGCCAAGGTGTAGCACCTCACATTTATCAGCATCAAACTCCATCTGCCATCTTTCAGCCCATTTTTCCGAATGGCCTAAATCACTCTGTAGACTTTGGAAATCCTCTTCATTATCCACAACACCCCCTATCTTGGTATCATCTGCATACTTACTAATCCAATTTACCATACCTTCATCCAGATCATTGATGTACATGACAAACAACAAAGGACCCAACACAGATCCCTGAGGCACCCCACTAGTCACCTGCCTCCAACCCGACAAACAGCCATCCACCATTACCCTCTGGCGTCTCCCATTCAGCCACTGTTGAATCCATCTTGCTATTCCTGCATTTATACCCAACAGTTGAACCTTCTTAACCAACCTTCCATGAGGAACCTTGTCAAAGGCCTTACTAAAATCCATATAGACAACATCCACTGCTTTACCCTCGTCAATTTCCCTAGTAATCTCTTCAAAAAATTCAAAAAGATTAGTCAAACATGACCTTCCAGGCACAAATCCATGTTGACTGTTCCTAATCAGACCCTGTTTATCCAGATGCTTATATATATTATCTCTACGTATCTTTTCAATTAATTTGCCCACCACTGAAGTCAAACTAACAGGTCTATAATTGCTAGGTTTACTCTTAGAACCCTTTTTAAACAATGGAACAACATGCGCAGTACGCCAATCCTCGGGGACTATTCCCGTTTCTAATGACATTTGAAATATTTCTGTCATAGCCCCGGCTATTTCTACACTAACTTCCCTCAATGTCCTAGGGAATATCCTGTCAGGACCTGGAGACTTATCCACTTTTATATTTTTCAAAAGTGTCAGTACTTCTTTTACTTTGAAACTCATGGTATTCATAGCTACTCTACTAGTTTCCCTTACCTCACATAATTCAATATCCTTCTCCTTGGTGAATACCGAAGAAAATAAATTGTTCAATATCTCCCCCATCTCTTTTGGCTCTGCAGATAGCTGTCCACTCTGTCTCTCCAATGGACCAATTTTATCCCTCGTTATCCTTTTGCTATTAATATAGCTGTAGAAACCCTTTGGATTTACTTTCACCTTACTTGCCAAAGCAACCTCATATCTTCTTTTAGTTTTTCTAATTTCTTTCTTAAGATTCTTTTTACATTCCTTATACTCCTCAAGCACCTCATTTACTTCATGCTGCCTATAATTATTGTAGATCTCCCTCTTTTTCCGAACAAGATGTCCAATTTCCCTTGAAAACCAGGGCTCTTTCCAATTTTTACTTTCCTTTCAACCGAACAGGAACATAAAGATTCTGTACTCTTAAAATTTCCCCTTTAAATGTCCTCCATTTCTCTTCTACATCTTTCCCATAAAACAAAATGTCCCAGTTCACTCCTTTTAAATCATCTCGCATCTCACCAAAGTTAGCCTTTCTCCAATCAAAAATCTCAACCCTAGGTCCAGTTCTGACCCTCTCCATAATTATATTGAAACTAATGGTATTGTGATTACTGGACCCGAAGTGCTCCCCAACGCATACCTCCGCCACCTGTCCCGTCTCATTTCCTAACAGGAGGTCCAGCACTGCCCCTCCTCTAGTAGGTACCTCTATGTATTGCTGCAAAAAACTATCCTGCACACATTTTACAAACTCCAAACCTTCCAGCCCATTTACAGAATGTGTTTCCCAGTCTATGTGTGGAAAGTTGAAATCTCCCACAATCACTATCTTGTGCTTACTACTAATATCTGCTATCTCCTTACATATTTGCTCTTCCAATTCTCGTTCCCCATTTGGCGGTCTATAATACACCCCTATAAGTGTTGCTACACCTTTCCCACTTCTCAGTTCCACCCAAATAGCCTCCCTAGATGAGCCCTCCAATCTACATCTATCCTGCTGTAATATCTTCCCTGACTAGCAATGCAACACCTCCACCTCTTGCCCCTCCAATTCCATCACACCTGAAGCAACGAAATCCTGGAATATTTAGTTTCCAATCACAGCCCTCCTGCAACCATGTTTCTCTGATCGCCACAACATCATACTTCCAGGTGTCTATCCAGACTCTAAGCTCATCCACCTTTCTTACAATGCTCCTAGCATTAAAATATGCACATTTAAGAAACCCCCCGTCTCTTATTCTCTGTTTATTTCCTTTTTTTTCTTTCTCCTCTTGTGTCCGAGTGCTTCCCTTTTCTGCTTCCTGCCTCCCATTCTGTCTATTAGCTTTCTCTATTTGAGTCCCTCGCCCCAACCATTCTAGTTTAAAGTCTCCCCAGTAACCTTTGCAAATTTCCCCGCCAGAATATTGGTCCCCCTCGGGTTCAAGTGCAACCCATCCTTTCTGTACAGGTCCCACCTTCCCCAAAAGAAGTCCCAATGATCCAGAAACTTGAATCCCTGCCCTCTGCACCAGTCTTTCAGCCACGCATTTATCCTCCACCTCGCTCCATTCCTACTCTCACTGTCGCGTGGCACAGGCAGTAATCCTGAGATTGTTACCTTTTTGGTCCTTTTCCTTAACTCTCCTCCCAACTCCCTAAATCGTCCCTTCAGGACCTCTTCCCTATTTTTACCTATGTCATTGGTACCTATATGTACCACGTCCTCAGGCTCCTCTCCCTCTGATTTCAGGATATCTTGGATGCGTTGAGACACATCCGAGACCTTGGCACCAGGGAGGCAGACCATCATCCTGGTCTCCCGACTGCGTCCACAGAATCGCCTATCCGACTCCCTAACAATAGATCCCCAATTACTATTGCCCTCTTCTTTTTTTCCCTACCTTTTGGAGCAACAGGGCCGGTCTCTGTGCTGGAGGCCCGTCCGCTGTCGCTACCCCCGGGTAGGCTGTCACCCCCATCCGTACTCAAACAGGAGTACTTATTTGCAAGGTGTACCGACATTGGAGTACTCACTCGTTCCTGCCTCTGCCCCTTGCCCTTCCTTAGCGTGACCCACATGTCTCTCTCCCGTGGTTTTGGAGTGACCACCTCCTTATAACCTCTCTATGACCTCCTCACTCTCCCTGACCAGACAGAGGTCATCGAGCTGCTGCTCCAGGATCCTAATACGGTCCCTTAGGAGCCCCATCTCGCTGCACCTGGTGCAGATGTGGACGCCTGGAGGGCCATCCGACACCATAACCTCCCACATCTGACATCCAGAACAGTACACTGCTCTGGCTGTCATTCTCTCGCCTTACCCTGGATCCGATACCAGTATAATACAATAGAAACTGCTGGGAGAAATCAGCAGGTATCTGACTCACAAACAGCTGCTCCCTCTTGACCTTTAAACTGCACCTTTATTATACAAACAAAAGGCACTGTACCTTTACTAAAGCACTGTACCCTTAGCCCACTGTACCCGTAGCTCGCTGTACCTTTACTAAAGCACTGTACCTTTAGCCCACTGTACCCTTAGCTCACTGTACCTTCACTAAAGCACTGTACCTTTAACCAGAAAGCAGAAATGCTAACCTGAGGTTGCACCCAATCAGCTGCTTCCTCTAGTCTGCTTCCACCAGTCAGCGGCTTCCACCAGAACCCTCCCTATGGAGTGTGGAACGTTACGGATTTTGGTAAAAGCCCTGACCCTCCTCCACTCGCTCCAACGGTTCCCGGGCCTCTGTAAAATAAAGCCCCGCGCCCGATTTAAGCACTCACTGCCCTGACCCTCCTCCACTCGCTCCAACGGTTCCCGGGCCTCTCTGCGAAGCTTGGCGGGTGCGATGCCAGCGAGCACCGGCAGAAGATCCGTCTGAGTAGGACGTAGGCAGCCGGTGATGATCCGCACGGTGTCGTTGAGGATGGCGTCTAACTTGCTAGTACGAGCGCTGCTGCAGCATGCTGGGGCGGTGTACTCAGCGGCGCTGTACACGAGTGCAAGAGCACTGGTTCAGAGAGTAGATGTCCTGTCGCCCCATGAAGTTCCAGCTAAGCAATGCAGGAGGTTCCGCGCAGAGACTAGCACGGAGAGCTTCAAGGAGTTGCTTGTAGGTCAGCTGCCGATCTAGTTTCAACCCAAGGTATGTAGGAAATGGGTTATAGGGTAGGGGTTGACACATTGAGGGTGACGGTTAGCTGGCGTTGTGCTTTCTTGTTCAGGTGAAAAGTCGTTGTGGTGGCTTTTGCCACAATCAGTTTTAGTCACCAGGCCTTAAGGCAGCCCGCGACAAGTTCCATATCCACTGAAAGCACATCCTCCATATTTGACCAACTCCTGTCCGAATGCAGTAGGGCCAGGTCATCTCCATATACATACTGGCCGAGTTTGTGAGTAGCATATCGCTGATGAAGAGATTGAAGAGCATGGGAGCCAGTACTGAGACTTGGGGGACTCCGTTTCTTAGCCGTTGCAGTCGGCTAGATTGTCCGTCGCTGGTCTTGAGTACAAAACTTCAGTTGGCCAGGATGTTAGCAAGGAACCGCACTAAATGGCGGTCAGGAATGGTGTGGAGGAGCTTCAAGATCAGGTCCTGGTGCTACACTGTATCGTAGGCGGCGGTGAGGTCCACCAGTGTGACGCCCGACTCGCCAACCTTTTCGAAGCTGTCTTCGATGTCATTGGTCAGCTTGACGTGTAGTGCAGCGTCCCGTACAGAAGCTTGTACAGGACACAGAGGAGTGAGATGGGCCGATGGTTCCTTGGGTCGTACACACGCTTGTTTGGTTTTCGTAGCGCAATGACGGTGGCTTTCCACCAGATCTTCGGAATGGACTGACCAATGAGGCAAGAGGAGTAGAACTCACGGAGCCAGACCTGGCATTTAGGACCGCAGTGTTTCAGGAATTCTGGGGGATGTTATCAGGACCCTGGGCTTTTCCGCATTTCAATTGAGTGATGGCAGGAGAGAGTTCTGCAGAGGAAACGGCTGCTGACAGAAGCCCATCAATGCCTGGAGCTTTCGAAAGATTC
Source organism: Amblyraja radiata (assembly GCF_010909765.2). NCBI lineage: Eukaryota > Metazoa > Chordata > Chondrichthyes > Rajiformes > Rajidae > Amblyraja > Amblyraja radiata. Next base: position 52,709,993 of record NC_045971.1, read on the forward strand.
GTGGTTTCCTGTTTGACAGAACGAGTATGATTCTTGTCCACGTCTTTGAAGTGGCCGTTGGCCAGGAGATGGTGGGCGATGGAGTTGGCCATTGACTGTGACTTTGGGCGGGTACTTCGACCAGTGATGCGATTGAAGGTCTTCCAAGCCACCCTACTGGGGTGTGTGAAGTCAATTCCTTGGACTGTCTCTTCCCACCGCTCTCTGCGCTTCTTGTCAAGGTGGATTGTCAGGTCCATAGCCTTGGAGGCATCCTCTTCACCAGGTTCAGTGTCCAGGAATGCGTCGTAGCATGCGTCACACTCTTCGTCCCATGTGGGGATGTACCAGTAATGATAGCCGCGAGGAATGGAACTCTTCGCTGCTCTGATGAGTTTACAGAAGGCTGAGTAAGCTTTGTCCAGATTGGTGGAGGTGGGGGTGGGAAGTCTGTCAATCCAGAAGTCCAACAGACTTGTGAACTGGTCCCACCTGGCCTTGCGGAAATTCCACCTCTTCGCAGGTTTGGTTGGGATCGGCTCGATGGGGTTGTCCGGGATAATCAGAGATGGGCGATGTTGTGATTTCGGGAAGTGATCCAGGATGATACGGTGTGAGGTCTCCGTTGTAGATGCAGGATGAACCAAAGGTGGGGATGGAGTCTTTGTGGAGCTTGGTAGAAGGTGGCTTGTACACATTGATGACCGTGACACCTTCGACTTGTGTTGATGCCCATTCCACGTCGCAGTCAGGAGGGGACACTGCAACCGCTTTCCATTTTGCCGTGGTCCTTACAAAAGTGGCAATCCCGTGGGTGTCGCTCTTGGTGCAAGCGGCCAGGTTATAACCAGGGATCTTCAGATGGGAGCTATCACTTTTGTGAGTCTCTTGGAGCAGGATTGTAATGACTTTGTGGGTCTGTAGCAGATGTTCAATGATGGTGATCTGCTGCAGCAGGGCGATGCCATCCGGTTCGACATCTGTAGATGCCCCGCCCTAAAAAGGGCGCATGCTCCTGGTTGGCGCTGAGCTGGGGCGACTGAGGTTGCATTAGGGCTGCAAGCTGTTGTTGTTCATTGTTATTTCTGCTGCCGTCTCTGTTTGTTGTTGTTTGCCTGACTGAGGTCAGTTGACAGGGTTCACCACGGGAAGGTCGACAACATGAGCCCCATGTGTTATATAAAACGGTTATATACGTTTATACAGGACAAAATCCGGCTTGTTCAGCGGGTAGTTGGGGGTCGACGATTGGATCGAGCCGGGCCAGGAGAAGCCGTTCGAGAAGCTTGTACGGGACACAGAGGAGTGAGATGGGCCGATGGTTCCTTGTGTCGTACACACGCTTGTATTGGTGTTGGTAGCCCAATAACAGTGGCTTTCCACCAGATCTTCGGAATGGACTGACCAATGAGGCAAGAGGAGTAGAACTCACGGAGCCAGACCTGGCATTTAGCACCGCAGTGTTTCAGGAATTCTGGGGGATGTTATCAAGACCCTGGACTTTTCCGCATTTCAATTGAGTGATGACAGGAGAGAGTTATGCAGAGGAAAAGGCTGCTGACAGGAGCCCATCAACGCCTGGAGCTTTCCAAAGATTAGTGGTTTCCTGTTTGACAGAACGAGTATGATTCTTGTCCACGTCTTTGAAGTGGCCGTTTGCCAGGAGCTGGTGGGCGATGGAGTTGGTCGTTAACCGTGACTTTGGCCGGGTACTTCGACCAGTGAGGCGATTGAAGGTCTTCCATGCCACCCTACTGGGGTGTGTGAAGTCAATTCCTTGGACTGTCTCTTCCCACCACTCTCTGCGCTTCTTGTCGAGGCGGATTGTCAGGTCCGTAGCCTTGGAGGTAGCCTCTTCGCCAGGTTCGGCGTCCAGGAATGTGTCGTAGCATGCGTCACACTCTTCGTCCCACGTGGGGATGTACCGGCAATGATAGCCGCGTGGAATGGAACTCTTCGCTGCCCTGATGAGGATTTTACAGAAGGCTGAATGAGCTTTGTCCAGATTGGTGGATGTGGGGGTGGGAAGGCTGTCGTTCCAGAAGTCCACCTGACTTGTGAACTGGTCCCACCTGGCATTGCGGAAATTCCACCTCTGCGCTGGTTTGGTTGGGATCGGCTCGATGGGGTTGTCCGGGATAATCAGAGATGGGCGATGTTGTGATTTCCGGAAGTGATCCAGGATGATACGGTGTGAGGATGGTCCATTCAGGTTTGCAAAAGCCAAGTCAATGTTGGTAGTGGTGTTCCACCTGCCAGAGTGGAAGCTGTCCGGTTGTTTTGGGTCATACAGGAGTTGAAAGGCAGTAGCTGAGGCCCAGTCTTCTAGTGCAGCGGCATCTGAGTTAGTTGAACAGTAGCCCCAGGTGGTGCTGTGGCAGTTAAAGTCTACGGTGTAGATGCAGGACGAACCAAAGGTGGGGATGGAGTCTTTGTGGAGCTTGGTAGAAGGTGGCTTGTATACATTGATGTCCGTCACACCTTCGACTTGCGTTGCTGCCCATTCCACTTCGGAGTCAGGAGGGGACACTGCAACCGCTTTCCATTTTGCTGTGTTCCTTACAAAAGTGGCAATCCCGTGGTTGTCGCTCTTGGTGCAGGCGGCCAGGGTATAACCAGGGATCTTCAGATGGGAGCTATCACTTTTGTGAGTCTCTTGAAGCAGGATTGCAATTACTTTGTGGGTCTGTAGCAGATGTTCAATGATGGTGGTCTTGGCCTTGGTGAGGTTTTCCGCATTCAGCTGCAGCAGGGTGATGCCATCCGGTTCGACATCTGTAGATGCCCGCCCTAAAAAGGGCGCATGCTCCTGGTTTGCGCCGAGCTGCGGCGACTGAGCTCAGTTGACAGGGCTCACCATGTGGAGGTCGACAACATGAGCCCCATGTGTTATATAAAACAGTTATATTAAAGCTCTGAATGCAAAATTAGGTATATTTCTGTGGTGTTAACCAATGTTATTTAACTCTGCTCATTGGGAGTTAGGATGTCAGAGAGAGATTATATTGAGAGAATATATTTCTGCTTGGAAATGCATTTGTACATTTAAAGTGATGCTGCATATTTAAGGAAACACTGAGTACATTAGAATATAATATATCTATAACTTTCATCTTTGTTATGTTGCCATTAGGGTATAATTTAGAACTGCACTTTTGGAAATTATTTTGTTTGACAAAGTTTTTATTAAAAGTTAAAATGGATCACATTCGTTCTGACTGTTTTATCCCCTGTATTTATATTTGAGTGAAAATCGCGACCAAAAGATGGCCTGAAATTAAGTTACATGTTTACTGCCATAATGTCACTGCCATAATGTCTCTAGCATAGTGGCTACCAATGGTATTTAGCTGTACCTTGACCCACTGCACTTCTATGGTAGCACAAGTATGCTGGCCACTAGCATTAAGGATGTCACACCCCAGCCACTCCGCCCCTCTCCCATCAGGCAAGAGGTATAGAAGTTTGTAAACACACACCTCCAGATTGAGAGACAGTTTCTTTCCAGCTGTTATCAAGCAACTGAACCATCCTACCAACAATTAGAGAGCAGTCCTGATATACTTTCTACCTCATTGGAGATTCTTGGACTATCTTTAATCGGACTTTATCTTGCACTAAAGATTATTCACATATTCCTTTTAACGTGCATCTGTACACTGTTGATGGCTCGATTGTAATCATGTATTGTCTTTCCGCTGATGAGTTTGCACGCAACAAAAGTTTACACATGACAATAAACTAAACTAACTAACTGTAGCAATGTTACAAAATTATGAGATTTTAAAAATCAAGTCTGCAATTTATCTCATCAGATGAAGCATAAAAATAAGTTTAATTTGACACCAAATTCACTTTCATATCTCCAGTATTAAAAAAGGTATGGCCATTTTCATACTCGGAAATTAGCATCATGTTCCCTATTGATTTTCCATTGACTTAACACAGAAGTTGTGATCAAGGACAGTCAAATGGCCATAACTTTATTAAATGTTCAGTTATAATAGATTGAAGCATTCTGAAACAAATATTAAACAATCTTACTTGGATGACCTGAAATTAAAGCATATAATTTGATAGTTACCCAATTGTTGCTAATTCCAAAATTCAATTACTAGATCTAATCATCTATCCATTTCTTAAGGAAAGATTCACACAAGAATTCACAATAAAACATGATTTTTAAATATCATTGTCATTAATTTATAGGCCAAATGGAAGGAAATTTAGTGTTCAATTGCTGTAAAATAATGGCCATTTAAATCAGCTTGCGAGTGGATTTTTCTGGAACGCGCTGGTTTGGAACGTTGCCATTGCGGTGGATGTGAAGCCCATATGCGACATGAAAGATACTGCGGGTTTGAATGGGCCCCCAAGTCACGTACTCGCAACTTAAAATTTTGAATAAATGGATCTTAAGAAGCAATTTTTAATGTAAAAATAAACAACCTACCTTGCCTTGTCCCCTACATAAGATCGGTCCCGTTGTCGGCGTTCACGGCTTTAGTGGATGATTTTTGATCTACTATAATAATTAAATAATCCACTTTAGTTTAAAAATAGCTGCAGCGAACGAATGTTGCAGCGATTTTTTTGTCAACAACTAAGCAGGCTGAACAACCTCGATTTCAATAGCCTAGAAAAAATCGCGTTTTAAACCCGCCCCCCTCTCAAAGGCGCCAAAGTCGCGCACACGGGCAGCGACAGAAATGCAGCGCCGCTGAAGGTATGTTTTGCAACATACTTACTAACTGGTATTCAGTTTGAACTTGACTCTGCACAATGGATGTAATCTTGATACAGATAAATTCCATGCAAGTTGTGGGCGTTGCACTTTATTTCAGTCTTGTAATTATTGTCCCGCTGAGTTAATGGTTTTGCTGGCAAGGCATTGATTACATTGCACAAAGAACACTACAGCACAGGACCTGGCTCTTCAGCCCACCGTCTGTGCCGAACATGATGACAAGACATAACCTTATCTACCTGCACATAATTCATATCCCTCCAATCACTGTATAACCAAATGCTCATCTCCAAGTCTCTTAAATGGCACAATTGTACCGGCCTGCACCCCCAGCAAGCTCCAGGGGCTCCCACCCATCTCCTTTAATCTTTACCCCCTATCACCTTAAAGACGAGAGAGATAGATCAGCCATGATTGAATGGTGGAGTAGACTTGATGGGCTGAATGGCCTAATTCTACTCCTATCACTTATGACCCTAAAGCTAAATATTCTCTTATTTAATAGTTTCACCCTGGGAAGTAGGATCAGACTGTCTACCTCATCTATGTCTCTCACATAATTTTATTTATTTCTAACCAGTCACCCCGCATCCTCTGACTTTCCAGAGAAAACAATCTAAGTGTCCAACCTTTCCCTGTAGCTAATACCCTCTAATCCAGGCATTATTCTGGTAAACCACCCTTTCCAAAGCCTCCACATCCTTCTTGGAATGGGACAACCAGAACTTTAGGCAACACTAAATAAGAAATGAGTCTAAAGAATGGTCTCAACACAAAATGTTGTGTATTGCTTTTCCCCAGAGATGCTGCCTGACCCGCTGAGTTACTGCAGCTTTTTGTGTTTGACTCCAAATGCAGCAAAACCAAAGTCCTATAAAGCTGCATCATGACTTCCGGACTCTTATACCCAATGCCTGGGGTAGGAGATTGCAACCTTCACGAGATCCACCGTTTCGACGAATGCAATCAACCTGGCATGCACAAAGAGAAGATCAAACATAACAGGTTGTCTAACAGCTTTGGGCTGTGCATGCCCTATGCAAGAAGAAGATACTCAATGCCCTGACCTATGAAAACAATCATACCATATGCCTTAATTTACTACACAAACCCATTGTAATGCCACTTGCTAGTTGTAGACTTGGACCACAAAATCCCTCTGCACATCAATGCTGTTAAGGCAGTCATGCCATTGATTGTAGAAACAAAGAACTGCAGCTGCTGATTTATACACAAAAGGACAAAGTGCTGGAGTAACTCAGCAAGTCAGGCAGCATCATCGTAGAACATGCCCATGTGACGTTTCAGTTTGAAATCCCATTATTGGTGTACCAATCCTTGTGAATGTTTCTTGCTTGTGTAGCAAGCTATATTCACAGAAGGCACCAAAATCCTTGGCATGCTGAAGAACCAAGAGGCCAGTGAAGATGAGGAAGTAAGCGGAGGATGTTAATAATAAAAGGTAATGTATAGGTTAATGAGTCTGAAACCTGATACATCTTAAACATCTGATGATCTATATCCCAGTTTGCAAAATATGCAAGGGATCACTGCGGTGTGGCAGCTTTTTCCAGGTCTAAGGGCTCGATCACAAAGAACCATCACAATTGACCAAAGGCTGTGCTAATACATTGAAGACGATGGTAAATTTCATCACAGATGTCTGATTTTTAGAGAGATCGCTCCCGAGTTACAAGAAGTGATCAACATTTTCCAAAGTCTAACTGTGAAGCTCAGTTATCAATGAACATGCTCCTTGGCACAACTCTGACAAAGATTCCCATCTAAACTTGTCCCATTTATTCCAGAGCTATCCAAACCTTTCCTATCCATGTACCTGTCCAAGTGCCTTTTAAATGTTATTATTGTACCTGCCTCAAATACCTCCTCTGGCAGCTCGTTCCATGAACCCATCACCCACTGAACATTGGGCAGCTAACCTGCTTCTGTGATTGATTCAGTGAATATTACCCTAGTTACTGAGTAGAATTACTGCTTTGTTTGATAAGGGGGCAAAACAAAATCTTTCACATCTCCCTGAACAGGCAATCGGGATTTGATTGTGATGGCCATAATGCAGCACTCTCAGTACTGCACGACAATACAGGGAGCAGCAACCAACTCTTCCTAATCAAAGGCAAGAATACTGCAACTGAATCGAGTGGACACTTAATAAAGGTCACTTGTCTTTCAGTATGTTTGTACTGAAAACACAGAAAGGTTCGCCTGGACTATTGAAAGAACGAGGTAACACTTAAGAATGAGGTAACACTTAATCAAGATTTTTTTGATTACGAAATAAAAGCTTCACTATCACCTAACGTGGGATATTGCGAAGGTCATCTCCAGTTTGGATGTGGAGGAGATTTGCATAATTTACCAATTCTTCAGTTATTGGTATCAACTATTTACAGACCCTACATGCATTCTATGGGTTAAAGAGTGAATGAGCGAAGATGCATGTTCTGCATGCTGAATTTGAGGTTGATACACTATGATGGTGGCATATGTGGGTCACATTGGGTGCAATTAAGTAAAAATAAAGTATCCTGTAATGGTTTTACCTAATCTCATTTGCCACAGGTGTATCATCAAGTAAAGATCATGGCAACACAGAATGGGTGTTGGACAACACAGTATTTATGAATTTGGGTTCAATGGAACACCGTATATCGATATGTTGCTGTCATGCTTATTCACAGGTTGCAAAAATATGTGGCATAACAGTGGCGAAAGATACATTCTCGCTACAAGGAGGAGGAATGGTCATTTATATCTTCCTCCATTTTGCCTCCTCAGTCGGGTCTTCAAATAAAGGCATCAAGATCCCGCTTTTGGTTTCCTACTGTCTGATTGGCCTATGCAGCTTAAATTCCCGATTTGTCAAAAATAATAAGACAATGTTATAAGAGGCTATGGCTCGGGAAATCAGCCGTTGCATGTTAAAATCAATTGATGCTCTGCACATTAAGTCCTCACTCCCACCCACCCTGGATCAGCATCAATTTGCATATAGAGCAAATAGATCAACGGAAGATGCCATCAACATAGCTCTACATTCTGCACTGACACATCTGGAGCGTCCTGGCTCATATGTGAGGATGCTATTTGTAGACTTTAGTTCTGCATTTAATACGATCATCCCCAGCAGAATGGTGGACAAACTGTCTGATCTGGGTATTAATGCAATAACATGCGGATGGATTAGAGACTTTCTAACAGATCGCCCACAGACTGTCAGGATGGGGTCCAGTTACTCCCCGGTCCTGACGCTCAGCACAGGAGCGCCACAAGGTTGTGTGCTGAGTCCCATTTTGTACACAATATACACTTATGATTGTATACCAACACACAGTACAAATAGGATCATTAAGTTTGCGGACGACACGACTGTGGTGGGACTGATAGGCAACAACGACGAGTCTGCCTACAGGGATGAAGTCCAAAAACTGACTGTCTGGTGTACCAAAAACAACCTGGTACTCAATCCATCGAAGACGAAAGAGCTGGTCGTTGACTTCAGGAGGAAGAGGAGAGAGGAACCTGCTCCTTTATACATCAAAGGAGACATGGTGGAGAGAGTCACTGGCTTTAAGTTCCTGGGAATAAACATCTCCCAGGACCTTAAATGGCAAATGAACACCGTCACTCTCGTGAAGAAGTCACATCAGCGGCTGTATTTCCTGAGGTCTCTGCGGAGAGCAAACGTCTCGCAGCCGCTGCTGTTGTCCTTCTACCGATGCGCCGTGGAGAGTATCCTCTCCTATGGAATCCTGGTGTGGTTTGCTAGCTGTACTGTGGCTGAGAGGAGGGCGTTGCAGGGAATTATAAAAACTGCGCAGAACATTACAAACGCCCAACTGCCCTCCTTGGATGACATATATAGGGCCCGATGCTTGCGCAGGGCCACAAATATCAAGCAGGACACATCCCACCCTGCCAACCACCTTTTTACTCTGCTACCCTCTGGGAGGCGATTCAGGACTCTGAAGGCTCGCACCGGTAGACTAAAGAATAGTTTCTACCCATGTGCGATAAAAGAGCTAAATTCCAACAGAGAATGCTGGGGAAGCAAAATGTAATTCTAAGAAATGCCGCCAAATTCTTTTAAATTCTTTTAAATTCTTTTAAAACACCTATTTATTTTTACTAATAAGTGTACATATGTGTCAATGGTTGTCGTGTTTGTATTGTTTTTAACCGGTAGGATATGTAATGGAATTTCGTTGCACAGTATTGTGCAATGACAATAAACGTATCCATTCATTCATTCATTCAGTATCTGAATAGACTGCCCTACGGCTGGAGTTGGCACACTTATCCTTGTATGGGGTCGCTCCAGATTAGCGTATGTTAATCATATGGGTGGAATCAAATCAAAATCTTGTGATAGATTGGCAAACGTGATCTGGAGCTGGTCTATTACCAGAAACATTGGGCTTTCGGCAATCTACCTAGCAGGTAGATTCAACATATTTGCAGACATAAGGTCACGTAAATTCAATGACAATACAGAATGGATGTTGAATCGTGACAAATTTAATAAAGTTGTTTCACGGTTCGATATGCCAGAGATTGACTTGTTTGCATCCAGACTAAACCACCAATTACCTAAATATGTTTCAGGGGAACCAGATCCTGGGGCAGTAGTGGTGGATGTTTTCTCGCTGCATTGGGGTGGAATGTTTTTGTATGCATTTCCTCCATTTTGCCTCATTAGTCGGTGTCCACAGAAGATCAAACAGGACTCTGCTTCAGGAGTATTGGTGGTACCAGACTGGCCTACACAACCATGGTGCTCTCTCGTGTTAAAATGAACTACTTGTGCACCCTGTAACTGGTAATTCGCATCCTTTACATTATCGTGTTGGTTTGTTGATTTGCAGATTCTAAGGATGCCATATCTTGGAAGAGGACTATCAGATCGTACTGTGGATGTTATCGCGGCAGTCTGGAGGGATGGTAACCAGAAGCAGTACATTTTTTACATAAGGAAATGGGCGGTGTTTTGCTTAAGGCAGAATATTTCATACCACACTGCAGACATCCCAGATGTGTTAGAGTTTCTGTCAACTCTCTATTTTGGTTTTAAGTTAAGCTATAGTGCAATCAATACTGCAAGGAGTGCCCTCTCTGCATATCTATGGAGGGAATCAGAACAATATCCTGTAGGGTCATACCCTTTGGACTGTAGGTTTATGAAGGGAATTTTCAATTCCAAGCCACCTAGACCCAGGTATACAGTAATCTGGAATGTAAGAGATGTGCTGATGTTCCTTCGTCAATGGATTCCTATTTCAGCTCTGTCCTTGGCCAAAGTTGCCATGAAGGTAGTCATGCTCATGGCACTGGTGTCAGCACAGAGAGTGCAGACATTGCAGAAACTACGAATAGACAGGATGGAAATAACTGCAGATGCCATTACGTTCTATGTCTATGATTTGCTCAAACAGAGCAGACCTGCAGTCACGGGATGTAAGTTGGGGTTTTCAGCATATCCTAGAGATCCACGTCTATGTGCAGTGTCGCATTTACGATGTTACATTGAAGCCACCAGAACCTTAAGAGATGCAGAATCAGCATTCTTTATCAGCCATAAGAAGCAGCATAAGAATGTGTCGGTTCAGACCATCTCAAGGTGGCTGAAGCAGGCGCTGGTTGATACAGGTATTGATACTGACAAATTTAAATCTCATTCCACCAGGGCGGCATCAACATCGGCAGCCAAGGATTTGGACGTTCCAATAGACCATATCCTCGCGGCCACAGTATGGCCAAGTGAACGGCTGTTTCACAAGTATTACCATAAGGAGATTACAGTACTTGGGATATTTGGTGGTGCTGTTTTGGATTCAGTGTTAAGTTTCCCCTTGGGATAGAGGGGTTACTATTGTTATGATAAATAAACCATTAACTGTTTGCATCAATGTTATGGTCATGCATTGTTGATTACTTTACTCATTCAGAGTCAATCAGTGCAGTGAGACGCCTGGATTAGAACCAACCGCATGAAATCACAGAGCTTTAAAATCTTCACGTAGTCACTCACGTGACTCCCAAGAATAATAGTAAGATTAAATGAGAATTTACCAGTCTGATCTTTATTTTATAAGGAGTTAGGATGAGGGATTACGTGCCCTCCGCTCCCACCCCTCATAAAGGTAATCTGGTAGTTCTAGTCTTCATTTATCTTACTATTATACTTCAGTCACAATTATCTGTGATTTCACACCGCTGCTTTGAAGTTGGACGCATGTGCGGCTGGACGGGGTTCTTCACGTAATCCCTCATCGTAACTCCTCAAAATAAAGATCAAACTACAAACTGGTAAATTCTCGTTTAATCTTACTAATAAATATAATTTATAGTGAAGTCAAGTCGGATTTATTGTCATCTGTACAAGTACTGCGATGAACAGCTGCGATGAACAACTCATCACCGTTTCAGCTGCATCACACGCACAAATACTCAGTGCTACACAAAATATTAATTAAACGCAAATTACAACCACATTACACATACATTCTGCAAGTTAGTAAAAAACAAAATTAAAAACTGCTCCAAAGACAAGGCATTAATGCAAAACACAATTAAAAATAAACACATCCATGGCAGTGCAGGCGGTAGTGCAACTCGTGTGCGTTGGAAATGCCGTACATGATGCGAACAGTCAGGATACATTCTACAGCGCTGATGTGGAGGTTTCTTCGAGTATCAGGTTATATCCCGGAATATCCACAATACGACGACACAATCCGTATGGAACAAAGAACAGTCCGCATAGGAGCAGCCCTTCGGCCCACAGTGTCTGTGCCGAATATGATGCCAAGACCAACTCTTACCTGCTTGAACATAATCTATATCCTTCAATTACCTGCATACACGTGCCTATCCAAAAATCTCTTCACCGCCTGTCTCGTATCAGCCTCCACCACCATCCCTGGCAACGCGTTCCAGAAACTCACCATCATTGGGGTAGAAAACCTGCCTCGCACATCTCCTTTAAACGTTGCCCCTCTCATCCTATAGCTATGCTCTCTACTATTAAATATTTCCCTCTCGGTAAAAGGTTCTGATTGTGTAACCTGCCCACCCCTCTCATAATTCGATAGACTTCCATCAAGTCTCCCCTCAACCTCCGGCGATCCGGAGAAACTTTCCATAGTCGGTCTGACCTCTCCATTCTCTCAATTAAATCATAATTCTGGTAAACCTCCTCTGCATTGTTGCCAAGTTCTTCATATCCACTTTCACATCCAGTGACTATCACCATCGACATTCCGGGTGCTCCGAAATAGGTGCGGGTGATGAGGAGGGGAGGGGGGAATGTGAGAGTAGGTGTAGGGTCAGAGTGAGAGGATAAGGAACAGGGAAATTAGGGCGGCGGTGGGCAGAATTGGTATTCAATGAGAGACGGCTGGGAGTTGAGACACACGGGACTGCAGATGCAAACTGCTGGACGAACGTAGCGAGTCAGGGGCTATCTGTGGCAACATCAGGTGTCGCTGCTATCAACAAACAACTAACTGCACACCCAGAGGGGGCTTTTATTGTTTCGGGTGACTTTAACCACTCCAACCTTAAAACTGTACTCCCCAGGTTCCATCAACATGCCTCCTGTACAACCAGAGGAGACAATATTCTGGACTTAGTGTACACTAATATTACTGAAGACTACGAGGCCCTTCACCCCCTTCACTGTAGTCTGTTTGCCACTCAGGCCACCTTTGATTCTCAAGTGGACATTAACACATACACCTCATCCGTTTTGGACTACATCAAATTCTGCACCGACAACGTCACAACCCACAAACAAATAAAGACCTTCCCTAATCAGAAGCCGTGGATGAGCAGAGAGGTCAGACTCTTGCTGAAGGCTCGCGATGCCGCTTTTAGATCCGGCGACGCTGAGGAATACAGCTCATCCAGGGCCAACCTGAAAAATGGAATCAGGAGCGCAAAACTCAATCACAAACGGCAGATCGAGGAGCATTTTCAAAACAACTCCGACCCCAGACGCATGTGGCAAGGCATCAAGTCCATTACCGACTAAAATAAAGTTAACATCGCCCCCCCACCCCCCCCCCCCCCCCCCCAGACAACGCCTCCCTTCCTGAAAAGCTAAACTATTTCTATGCTCGTTTTGACCGGGACAACAAAACACCAGCCATCAAAGCCGCCCCACCCCCGAATGAACAACCCCTCAGTCTCTCCACCTCTGCTGTACAAGGCGCACTGAGCAAAGTGAATGAGCACAAAGCTGCCGGCCCCGATGGCATCCCCGGGCGTGTGCTCAGGGCATGTGCTGGACAACTATCCCTGGTCTTCACTGACATTTTCAATTTGTCACTGGCCCAGGGTGTCGTCCCTACTTGGCTCAAGACCTCAACCATTGTGCCAGTGCCCAAACAGTCAGCTTCAGGGAGTCTACATGACTTTCGCCCAGTGGCACTCACCCCCGTCATCGCGAAGTGCTTTGAGCGACTGATCTTGGCTCACCTCAAAGCCAGCCTCCCTCCCACACTGGATCACCATCAGTTTGCCTACTTGCCCAACAGGTCTACAGAGGACGCCATATCTGCGGCCCTACACTCTGCTCTGACCCACCTGGACAATAACAACTCCTACATCAGGTTGCAGTGAAGAAAGCGAATGGTATGTTAGCTTTCATAGCAAAAGGATTTGAGTATAGGAGCAGGGAGGGTCTACTGCAGTTGTACAGGGTCTTGGTGAGACCACACCTGGAGTATTGCGTACAGTTTTGGTCTCCAAATCTGAGGAAGGACATTATTGCCATAGAGGGAGTGCAGAGAAGGTTCACCAGACTGATTCCTGGGATGTCAGGGCTGTCTTATGAAGAAAGACTGGATAGACTTGGTTTATACTCTCTAGAATTTAGGAGATTGAGAGGGGATCTTATAGAAACTTACAAAATTCTTAAGGGGTTGGACAGGCTAGATGCAGGAAGATTGCTCCCGATGTTGGGGAAGTCCAGGACAAGGGGTCACAGCTTAAGGATAAGGGGGAAATCCTTTAAAACCGAGATGAGAAGAACTTTTTTCACACAGAGAGTGGTGAATCTCTGGAACTCTCTGCCACAGAGGGTAGTCGAGGCCAGTTCATTGGCTATATTTAAGAGGGAGTTAGATGTGGCCCTTGTGGCTAAGGGGATCACAGGGTATGGAGAGAAGGAAGGTACGGGATACTGAGTTGGATGATCAGCCATGATCATATTGAATGGCGGTGCAGGCTCGAAGGGCCGAATGGCCTACTCCTGCACCTAATTTCTATGTTTCTATGTTTCTATGTTTCTATGTTGTAATTCATCGACTTCAGCTCCGCATTTAATACTGTCATCCCCGCCAGCTTGATTACCAAACACAGCGGCCATCAAACATCACCACCTCCCTCTGCAATTGGACACTGGATTTCCTCACCAACAGACCCCAGTCTGTTAGGATCAACAACCTCACCTCCTCCACTCTAACACTGAACACCGGCGTGCCACAGGGCTGTGTGCTCAGCCCCCTCCTCTACTCCCTCTTCACCCATGACTGCGTCCCTAAGTATGGCTCCAACGCCATCATAAAATTTGCCGATGACACCACGGTGGTAGGACTGATCAGCGACAACAACGAATCAGCCAATAGGGAGGAGGTCCAGAACCTGGCAGCCTGGTGCAGCAACAATAACCTCGTCCTCAACTCAAAGAAGACGAAGGAAATCATCATTGACTTCAGGAAGACCAGAGGTGGCAGACATACCCCCATCCACATAAACGGGACTGAGGTGGAGCGCGTCTCCAACTACAAATTGCTCGGGATACACATCTCAAAGGATCTGTCCTGGTCCCTCAATACCACCAAACTGATCAAAAAGGCGCAGCAGCGCCTTTACTTCCCGAGGAGGCTTATGAAAGCTCACCTGTCCCCCCAGATCCTGACCAACTTCTACCGCTGTACCATCGAAAGCATCCTGACCACCTGCTTCACGGTATGGTACAACAGCTGCACCGCAGCTGACAGGAAGGCACTGCAACGGGTGGTGAAAACCGCTCAGCACATCATCGGTGCCCCGCTCCCTGCCATGGATGCCCTTCACCACAAACGGTGTCTGAGACGGGCCGGGAAAATCAACAATGACCCCTCTCATCCTAACCATGGACTATTTGCCCTCCTCCCATCAGGGAGACGGTACAGGAGCCTCAGGTCTCGCACAAGCAGGCTGAGGAACAGCTTTTTCAATAACACCATTACACTGCTGAACTCACAGTCCCGACGCTAGCTATCTTTTATACTCTCCCATCTGCATACACTTATTTGCCTATGTACCAGTTTAATTCATCCACAATGCACATATTGTTTAACCAGTATTTTTTATTTCTACTATCTTGCACTCTGACCAGACGCTAAACTGCATTTCGTTGTACCTGTACTCGTATTTGTGCAATGACAAGAACGTTGAATCAAATCAAACAACAGGTGCGGTGGCGAGGCAGAGATTACGTTACTGAACGAGGAATCCAGTCACATCCAGAGACGCAAATTCAAGTGTCTCCACTGAACCTTTAATGAATGATTGAAATTAAATCCTTCTATCATGCAAATGTATTAATTAATAATTAATAAATGGTGGTAGTTGCAGCTTTTAAAAAGAACAGCGGTATAATTGCTGCTTTACGGCGCTTATAGCGCTAGAGAGCCGGGTGCTGTCTGTACGGAGTTTGTACGTTCTCCCCGTGACCGCGTGGAGTTTCTCCCAGATCTTCGGTTTCCTGCCA